>NC_079444.1:37151047-37283232 GCF_903798145.1 Danio aesculapii
CCCTATATTGGACATCAAAATAACATCGTCCTTAGATGCTGGCTAGACATTGAATTTTTGGTCACCTGACGTCATGACCTAAATCTAACCTAATATTAGCATCTTATGATGTTGCGTGCCTGCTGGAGGATTATACCGTTGTTTTCACTGCTGGAAATAGAAATCGTATATGACATACACAAATAACATGCTAAACTTCAGGATATATTTATTGTGATGTATATTATGGTGATATTTTTAAAACATGCACAATGCTTTGCGGTCCTGCCTGGTTACCAATAACTTTTATTTTTATATCCAGGTATAGAACTAAAGCACCTGTGTTTGGAGTACATGACTCCTTGGCTGCTGAACCTGGTACGCTTCTGCAAGCACAGCGATGATGCCAAAAGGCAACGAGTCACAGCCATTCTGGACAAACTCATTACCATGACCATCAACGAAAAGCAGATGTATCCATCCATTCAGGCCAAAATCTGGGGGAGCTTGGGGCAGGTAAAAAAATAGATCTCAAATACATTCTTGTGAAGGTTTTGCTGGGGAGCTGTTTAGACTGCAGGATGGAGCCACTTTAAGGACTATGTAGAAGCCATATTTTGATTTAATATGATTTATTAATAGCACTTAAATACATACTAATTTCACCCCAACTCCTTTGTTTGTGATGGTTTGCTCCGCTTTTCATTGGACTGTTTTAAGATATATTCTGAGATAAAAGAAAGAAAGACAGAGAAACACAGTTTTTTGACCAGTTTATTGTAGGGATGCTCCGATTAGGATTTTTGCATCCGATACCGAGTACCGATTCCTTGTCATGGTGATCGGCAGATACCAAGTACCGATTCCTTGTCATGGTGATCGGCAGATACCAAGTACCGATTTTATCCTTCAAGCTTAAAACTGCAAAAAAGCTAATTTTCCCTTTAAGTATGATACTTAAGTGGAGAGTTCGACTTACCTAAGAGAATAAATTAAGGATGCTACATATAATCCCTTAAAAACGTCTATTATAACCATTTAGTGTGGACATGTCATGGTAAGAAGGGGTTTTACAGAAAATAATAGATGAAACAGATTTCAAAAATTGGTACAAATTAATTAACAATGCAATTTAGAAACATTACAAATGATAGAAGAATTCAACATGTCTCAATCAAGAAAACATTTGGAGCGCATAATTTATGCATAAGACGTTAACCTAACTAATCTAATACTTAGAACATCACTGTGCCTCTCTCAATCTGTTCTCTACTTCACTCACTCTCGTCACCTCTTCCTCTACTTGTAAACTCATAAACAAACACTTGCAATCGGTTCATAAGATCAGCCAGATTGGCGAGTACCGATTGAGTCATGAAATGTAATTATCGACTGATATCGATCTCCGGGCGATCGATCAGAGCATCTCTAGTTTATTGTTATTCTGCATGAGAGTTTAGTAAACACCTTTAACTGGACTGACACCAGAGTTAATTTATTGATTTCTATGTGTTTATTTTTAATCTTAAAAACCTAACCCCATTCATGCCCATTATATGAATAACCAATGACTCTAGATTCAGCTTAAAGTCTTTTTTAATGTTCTACTTTAGACGAAATAGTCACATCTTGGATGATCTATGGATGAGTAAATTAACAGAAAATTTTCATTCTTGGTTGAGCTGACTCTTTAAACGAAATGTTTTTTTTACCCCTTCAGACCCAAATTATGTTCTAAGTTTCTGAAGACTGTAAAAGTATGCAACATAAAATGCAAAAAAACATACGTGATTGCTGGTATAATCTTGAAATTAATTTTATTTAAATCACAAACATTAACATTGTAACATTTTACTTTAATTTTGAGGTTTTTGTTGTATAGATTGCACCCTTGTTTATAACAATCTTCATCTTCCTCATCACTCCACATAATGTCCACATCTGAGATATTTCCGTCTGCTACATGCTCAAGAACTTCAGGATCTGTATATTCTGCATATGAAATAGTTTCAGCAATGAATTAGTACATCGATATAGATTTTGACATATAAAAGTTCAATCAGCATTACTGGAGATTTAATTTCAGTAAGAGATCTTGAACCCATTGTCCATCCTAATGGACATATTTGAAAAAGTCCTAATCAAAATCTTGCAATGTTACAAATGTTTTTAAACTTTAATTAGTAAGTGCAATCCATCTTTCTTTTTTTTTACTACATACAATCTATGAAATATTGGCAAACATATTATTAAATCTGAATAAAAACATTGTAAATGTGGCTTACGTCAGTGTCTAGAGCAGTGGTCACCAAACTTGTTCCTGTAGGGCCGGTGTCCTGCAGATTTTAGCTCCAACTCCAACCCTAATCAAACACACCTGAACAATCTAATCAAGGTCTTACTAGATGTACTTGAAACATCCAGGCAGGTGTGTTGAGGCAAGTTGGAGCTAAACCCTGCTGGGACACCGGCCCTCCAGGACCGAGATTGGTGACCCCTGGTCTACAGTAAAGTGATGCCATGCTGATTTTCAGTGTAGTGGATTTTTTTCAAATTACAACATGCTGGGTCTTACTGCCATTTGATTAGATGACAATCGTCCACTCTTATGGACTGTAGGCCCAATTTAATTAGATTAAATGCTCAGGAACCACAAAAAACATGGGCTGACATTTGATGTTCATTGTAATGGACACAATGTCCGAAGAGGTTTTAACACTGTATTTTCCGACATGTATTTACAGTGTGCAGCACTTACTTACTTAAAGGCTCACTCTGCATTCGACTTAATCAAGAATTTGAAGATATTTATCAATATTATCCACATATACAGAATTTGACTTGTACAGATCATTGCTCATGACTATGTTGAGCTTACGCCGTCTTCCTGTGTTCACAGATAACCGATCTCCTTGATGTAGTTCTGGACAGTTTCATTAAAACCAGTGCGACAGGAGGTCTCGGATCCATCAAAGCTGAAGTGATGGCGGACACTGCAGTGGCTTTGGCCTCTGGGAACGTCAAACTGGTGTCAAGCAAGGTAACGTTTATGTGTAGAAAGAAATTTGTGATCGTTCATATAAAATGGCTAAGATCAGCTTTTCAAAAGAGCTTCTTAACATTAAATTAAGAACAGAAGAAACTTGAAAAGTCCCAGTTTTAAGATTAAAGATGAACGTGTAATGAAGCAGTGAAAAGCATGTAATGTGATAATGCTATATCAGGGTCAGTTAATAAAACTATGAGCACAGTGTGCGTCATCGATGTGGTTTGGTTGGCTTCCTCTTCTCTTGCTGTTGCTTTTGTTCTCTTTAACCACCCTGATCAGGTCTGTCTCTAATTCTCTCTTTGCATTGAAACACTGTGTTGGTGCTCATATCATGGTCTTTTGGCATTGAGCTCACTTTTGGGTAGTCTGAACCAGACTTTCAAATATGTTATTTAAACAATGACCAGTTTCCGTTCTACTGTTGCTTTATAATCAAAATGTGATCAAAATCTCTATACATTCATGTGTGTAATTATTCACCCCCTCCAAATACATCATTAACTTCGGTGCTCCAGTTTCCCCAAGAGTGCAAAGACATCCCCTATAGGTGAATTGAAGCCAAATTGGCCATAGTGTATGTGTGTGAATGTGAGTGTATGGGTGTTTCCCAGTATTGGGTTGCAGCTGGAACGGCATGCGCTGCATAAAACATATCCCAGAATATTTGGCAGTTCATTCCACTGTAGCGACCCCATATAAAATAAAGGGACTAATCCAAATGAAAATGAATGAAGGAATGAACTTCTAATAATTGGTGCCTCTAATGGCTTTCTCCATTGAGCTGTATGGTTTACAGTACAGTAAGGCACGCATTTATTTCTGTTTCCACTGTCAGAAGTACTAAAATAATGAACCATGCTGCATCTCTTTTTTTGGGACTCTTTTGTAAGGGTGCTTATGACAACAGTCACCAAAAGTGTGAAGCTAGACTTCTGATGAATGCTTTTGATTTACAGAGTATTGTCACTTGCATGTGCAACAAACCAGGCTAATGACACAGGAAGTGCATTTATAAGTACACAGTTGACACATGACATCATCATATGTTGAAACTTATATGTTTCTTTATTTAACCTGGTATAAACCACATTGAGATCTAGATCTCGTTTACTAGGGTGACCTGGCTAAGGGGTCTGCAGCACCCGACTTTATGAAAAAATATATGAATAATTAAAAAATAATATATAAGCACAGTTTAGTCTTTCAGCAATACCAAATTGCAATATGTTAAAAATACAAACACTCAGAAATGGATTGTTGTTGTTTGGTGTATAGGATAGAACAAAATGATTTGATTGGGATGAGCCCAGACATTTTGAGTTTAGACTGAAGAATATTCCAGGGAATAGGGTCTATAATAAGAGTTTGAAATTCTACGCATTGCTTCTTTTTTTTATAATAATTATATTTAGGGGCTTTTCACCTTTATTTGGAAAGGACAGTAGAGGTTGCAGACAGGAAAGAATTGGGAGCAGAGAAAGGGAAAGGGTCGACAAAGGACCTCGAGCCGGGAATTGAACTCTGGTAGCCGTGAGCACCATGGTGCTATATGTCAGCGCACTTAATCACTAGTCTATTGGCGCCGACACATTGCTTTTTTTGAAACATGTAGTTTCTAAACTCCAGATTTATTTCATTTATCAAATTTTTTACATGTTTATTTTCATTCACAAAACACCAGTGTGAGTTGTTTGAAAGGTTCAAAATTTATAAATCTAATTTATTCCGTTATTTTCAATTACGGAATTTTGCTAAAAAATATTTTACTACATTCCCCCACCAACCAGAGAATACTCTTATTGAAGATGTATTTTTGCTTACAAATTCTCAGAATTGCATCGCCTCCATCTATGGTCTGCTTCGTGCTGCACATGTGCCTTCTCTTTTTGCACTTAAGGATACTTGGGAGGGAGAGCTAGGCACTTATGATTAGCTATGGAGGAGCTATGGAATAATATCCTAGCTAATACTAGCTCCATCTGCATTTGTGCTCATTTGAACCTTGTTCAGTTTAAAATTGTTCATAGAATCCATTACACCAAAGCAAAATTATAAAAAACTTTCTTTAACAGCTGATGACAGATTTAATAGATGCTCTTTGTCCCCGGCAGGCCATACACACACATTTTACACCTGCCCTAAACTGAGTTTCTTTTGGTCTTCTTTCTTTGACATACTATCAAGGGCTCTTAATATTCCTGTGAAACCCTGCCCAATAATAGCAATTTTCGGTTTACCTCCTAATAATGCTTCATATAATAAGTGCCATATTGATATTATTGCTTTCGCCTCATCGCTCGCCAGAAGACAAATATTGCTAAATTGGGAATCCCCATGTGCCCTTGCAAATCTTTCCTGGCTGAAAGACCTAATGTCTTTCTTGCATTTAGAAAAAATTAAACACTCTATTAGGGACTCTGTCAGTTTATTTTATAAAATGTGGAACCCTATGATTTCTTTTGTCAAAACCATACCTTCTTTTTAGTTTTAACCCCCCCGTCCCTCACTTCAGTTGAGTTTAGGGTAATGTTTCAGTTGTTTACATGACTGTATTTCCTTTTTACAATATGTTCAAAACCAGCAGATTATACTATTCAGTTCAGGTCTTGTACTTACTGTCATTCAAGTTTCTGCTTAATAAAATATTGTAACAAAAAAAAAAAAGACACCAATGTTCTCTCATTGAAATATAACAAATTCTATGGCACCAATCCACAGGTAATCATTCGCATGTGCAAAATCATCGATAAGACGTGTCTGTCGCCCACACCAACACTGGAGCAGCACCTGATGTGGGATGATATTGCCATCTTGGCCCGGTACATGCTCATGCTGTCCTTCAACAACTCTCTGGATGTAGCCGCACACCTGCCGTACCTGTTTCATGTGGTGACCCTGCTGGTGGCCACGGGGCCTCTGTCGCTGCGGGCGTCCACGCATGGCTTGGTCATCAACATCATCCACTCCCTCTGCACATGCTCCCAGCTGAGCTTCAGCGGTAAGCAATCATCTTTGCCCCAGAGAGATGTTTTTTTAGGATGCATCAGTGAGTTATTGATTACTGAAGTGTCTTGTTCTTACGCTGTGCAGAGGAGACCAAGCAGGTGTTGCGTCTCAGTCTGACCGAGTTCTCCCTGCCAAAGTTCTACCTGCTGTTCGGCATCAGCAAGGTCAAATCGGCTGCAGTCATTGCATTTCGTTCCAGCTACAGGGATCGCTCGTTCTCGCCGGGATCCTATGAGAGAGAGACCTTTGCTCTGTCATCTCTGGAGACGGTCACCGAGGCGTTGCTGGAGATCATGGAGGTATGCTATACTTCGTAATCGGACGCAGTGCGGGTAAGCGACAAGCAATAAATCACATCTCTTCCACCTTGACGAGACTAGTGATGAGGGAAACGCTATTTTTGGCCACTGTTTTCTTTAGCCACTTCGGTTTCTGTTTCTTGTCATGCTGGTAACCTTGTCTACTGTCAATCTCATTGGTCAAAATGCTCTCGTTACATGTGGCGCAATAATCAATATTTTTGCATATGATGATGTAATCTATGTATCATTCTCCATTTTTGCATAAAAATGAATGGCACCAACAGTTTAGCTAATTAAGTTGAATTTTTACATTTTGTAAATTAAATCTACTTCGATACCAATACATGTACATACTGGAATTAAATTTTTTTTTTATATTTTTTATGCCAACATTTGATTGCTGTTGAGCTCAATAGATATGATTGTAATTGGCTCTGAAGGTCATTGCTTCATTTGACAGTTTGGACAAAGTTGTCCAAATAAGCTTGGTTTCAAAACTGCAATCTATTTGTATCACTAGAAAAGCGATCTGAAATTACCGTAAAGTCAATATTCATAAGCCTCCATTTTAACGATCTAGGCGCAAAGACGCCTATCGCATGGCGCAAAAGCATTAAGGGTGTGTCCGAATACAGTTTTGCTATTTTAAGGACGGAAAAATACGCTCTGAGCCCCAGCGCATGGTCTAACAGGGTTGAGCTTATCCTCTTAATAAGTTATGGGTGTGTTTTGAGCATAACCTGCATAAAACCAATCAGAGTCTCATCTGCCATTCCCTTTAAGTGTCAGTTGCGTCGCACCATGGCGCATTTTTACATGACAGACTTTGTAAATGGAAAAACTGAACGCTTCATTAGCGAGAAAACGGTTAAACAGACCATCTGCAGCGTGAGGATAAAGAACAAGCCTCCTCCATTCGGACTCTTTACTTTGTGCAAATGAATAAAGGAACAATAATAACGAAGTGTGATCAAAAAACTGAGTTATATCCAAACACACGTATTCTTATGCCCCATATGGTGATGCAAACATCTCCAAAACCCCACAGGTGGACAAATCTAAACTTGTTTTCATTAAAACAAATATAAATATGCGTATAATAAATAAAACTGCTAATAATAATAACATTATACAAATGCAAAGTGTCATGAATACTTGTCATGAATACAACCCCCCCCCCCCCCCCCGAGATGAAGAAGGCATGGAGGCAGTGGTTTTTATATTTACATAGAAATAATAATTTTGTAACATTTTAATAATTTTTTTTCATCTGTAAAGATATTTGTGTAATTCTGTACATCCTGTGTGTATTAAGCAATGTGTAAGCATTTGGACTCGCATAGGTGCACAACTAACTCGCTCTGCGCTATATAAAATATATTTTCCCAACAACAAAAAAAGTGAAAATGGCGAGTGGCTAGTAATGTTGGAAAACTACTAGCCACAGTGGCTGGTGATCAAAAAAGTTAATGTCAAGCCCTGTTTCTCACAATAAAGTGTATTTATCTTGACAGGCCTATGCATATATTTACAGACTAAAATTAAACCTCAGCTCTGACATAGTTTTACTTTGTTCTTTTTAAAAAAAAAAATGCTTGCATTTCTGTTACCATTAACTGCTTCGTTTACTGGAAATTGTTCTGTAGTTACTATTCACAGTTTTTTTTTATACTCTGACACTAAAATAAAGATCAACTGTGCTTCTGTCTGTTTCATTTCTATATATATATTGCTGTCTGCAGTAAATCACCATATACATGCACTGTGTGAAAGGGTTTGATTGGGTTTTTCCCTTTCTGTTTTAGGCTTGCATGAGGGACATTCCAGGCTGTAAATGGCTAGACCAGTGGACCGATCTGGCGCAGAAGTATGTACACCTGGATCAGATATTAATTGCAGCTGGTGACAAAAATAAAAGCAGAAAGAACAAAAATGCCTGATAGATTGTGATAATGCATGATTAAACTAAGTCCGTCATGTTTGTAAGGTATGATTTGTGTCAGTCCACATTGCATCAGATTTTTTACGCATTGTTTTTGCCTCTATATTATACTTATCATATGCATGCTTATGAATGCAATGACCAATCAGAGGTTTTTAGATTACACGCTAATAATACTGTAGCCTCACCCTATATGCACTACTTTCTTGAGTATCTATTTTAAAAAAATTAGAATTTCTGACCTTGGTCGCTGTTTTAAACAGATACATTTTGAAATATTTATTAATAAACTAAAGCTTAAGTACACTAGTAAAACTGGTGAAAAATGATTCAAGAAATCAATTCTGCATCGGGTTTGAGATTTTCAAAACACTACATCTGTTCAAAATTGATTCTGAGCTTAGTTTTTACCAGCAGATGGTGCTCTAGGCAAATTTTAAACAGCAGCAAATGGTGCTCTGGGGTAGTTTTAACAGCAGGCAGTATTTTATGCTAGTTTTAAACAGTAGACAGAGCTATAGGCTAGCTTTTACCAGCAGATGATGCTCTAGGCTAGTTTTTTTACCAACAGATGGCGCTCTAGGCAAGTTTTAAACAGCAGCAGATGGTGCTCTGGGTAGTTTCATAGACTGTAAAAAATATGGACGTAGTATCCGTGACGTCACCCATAGGTTTCTGAACACTGCAAAAGAAGCTACAAGTAGGCACGGCCAACCATCGCCATTTAGTTCACGCGTCATCACACCAACTACGGGATACCAAACAAGGGCAAGGAGGCGGAGAGTGAGGGGAGCTACAGACACCTACAGATTTTGCTTAGACCTGGCTTAGACAGACTTTTCTTAGCGATAAACGCTTAATACTTCATTACCTGCGACTCGTTTTTGTTCTGACCACATGTGCTTGGTTGTATATTATATCAATAAAGTGTTTAGTCCTGTAAAAAACACTGTTGTAATACATTGAGCCACTAAACATTGTTCTTATGATGTTTTTCTACAGGAGGAAATCGCTAATTACCTCCAAACACTTCAGATATAGTCTGTGTTAGTAAATGCAAGGCTATTTATGAAATCCAGGCATAACACTGTATGACAACGCTTCAGATTACTGTTTTATAGCCTACAGCTAATCAGTCTGTCAGATTCTGGAGTTCATTACAGGTCTAAAGAAAAATATAAATGATTTTAAGTAAAACAAATACATTTATAGAGATAATATATAAGTATAAAAAATTCACTCACCTGTGAAACGGTTTGTGAGCACAATAAAGTGCACACAGCATGCTATAGTATCTGATAATTGCTAGAAATAATTCCAGAAGGCAAATGACAGTGTAAAGAAACATTAACCAAAACAAAAATACGATGTATTTGCCGAGCTCAGTGGCTAATTAGCCGGAATCAGCTGAGGTGACGAGACAGCGACCAGCGAGACCTAGCTGTCACTCAAGTGGCCAAGCCCGTAATTATGCAGATTTATTATAACTTAAATAAAATAAAATTGGCCAATTTTTCTATGCAGTCAGAAAGCATCCGGATTTCCTGGAGTCAAGTTACTTCCGTATTGGCTTCCCGAAGGAGAGTGGGAGGTTGCCGCTTGAGTAGTTTTAAACAGCAGGCAGCATTTTAGACTAGTTTTAAACAGCAGACAGCGCTCTAGGCTAGCTTTTACCAGCAGATGGTGCTGTAGGCAAGTTTTTACCAGTAGATGGCACTCTAGGCTAGTTTTTAACAACAGACAGCATTTTAGGCTAGTTTTAAACAGCAGACAGCACTCGAAGGTAGTTTTAAACCGCAGATGGCGCTCTAGGCTAGTTTTAAACAGCAGATGGCGCTCTAAGCTAGTTTTAAACTGCAGATGACACTCTAGGCTAGTTTTAAACAGGAGATGGCGCTCTAGGCCAGCTTTTACCATCAGATGGTACTCTAGGCTAGTTTAAAAGCAGCAGATGGCACTCTAGGCTAGATTTTAACAGCAGACAACGCTCTAGGCTAGATTTTAACAGCAGGCAGTATTCTAGACTTGTTTTAAACAGCAGAAAGAGCTCTAGGTCAGTTTTAAAGGATAGACAGTGCTCAAGGCTAATTTTAAATGGTAGACAACGCTCTAAGCTAGTCTTAAACAGCTGATGTCACGCTATGCTAATTTTAAACAGCAGATAGAACTCTAAGCAAGCTTTTACCAGCAGATGGCACTCTAGGCTAGTTTTTAACAGCAGGCAGCATTCTAGGCTAGTTTTAAACAGCAAAACGAGCTCTAAGTTAGTTTTAAATGATAGACAGTGCTCTAGGCTAGTTTTAAATGGTAGACAACGCTCTAAGCTAGTTTTAAACAGCAGATGGCACTCTAAGCTAGTTTTAAACAGCAGATGGCACTCTAAGCAAATTTTAAACAGCAGATGGCACTCTAAGCTAGTTTTAAACAGCAGATGGCACTCTAGGCTAGTTTTAAACAACAGATGACGCTCCAAGCAAGCTTTTACCTGCAGATAGCGCTCTATGCCAGCTTTTACAAGCAGATGGCACTCTAGGCTAGTTTTTACCCGCGAATGGTGTTTTAGGCTAGTTTTTAACAGCAGATGGGGCTCTAGGCCAGTTGTTAACAGTAGATGGTGCACTAGGCTAGTTTTTAACACCTCTGAACATTTTTTTTCACCACAGCTCTATAGACTAGCATGTGTTCAAGACAGATTTTTGATGAAAATATGTGTTTATTGTGCAGGTTTGCATTTCAATATAATCCATCCCTACAACCACGAGCTCTCGTGGTATTCGGCTGCATCAGCAAACGAGTCACACACACGCAGATGAAACAGATCATACGGATCCTGAGCAAGGCCAGCCTTCTCCTCAGCATCGACCGGGTTAGAAAACATCTGTCTCAAAACACAACACCTTCCTTTCAAGCAACTACTGTATGGGGCAACTTTAGGCTAGCTTTGAAAACGAGTTTGCATTTAATCCATAAAGTATATTGTATACTGCTGTTGCTCTGCTTTGGCAAATAGTAAAGTATGAGATCTTGATCTGAACATATTTATTTGACCCTGGTCCACAAAACCAGTTAGAAGTGGCACTCTAGGCAAGTTTTTTCCAGCAGAAGGGGCTCTAGGCTAGCTTTTACTAGTAGATGGTGCTCTAGTGTTTAAAAGCAGATAGAGCTCTAGGCTAGTTTTTACCAGCAGATGGCACTCTGGGCTGATTTTTAACAGCAGATGATGCTCTAGGCTAGTTTTTTCACACTAGATTTTGGTCTAGACTAGTTTTTACCAGCAGATGGCACTCTATGCTAGTTTATTTTTAGCATATGGTGCTCTATGCTAGTTTTTAACAGCAGGCGTTGCTCTAGGCTAGTTTTTCATACCAGATTGTGGTCTAGACTAGTTTTTAACAGCAAATGGCACTCTGGGCTAGCTTTTACCAGCAGATGGTGCTCTAGGTTTTTTTTTTTTTCAGCAGATGGCACTCTGGGCTAATTTTTACAAGAAGATGGTGCTCTAGGACAGTTTTTAACAGCAGATGATGCTCTAGGCTAGTTTTTACTTGCAGATGGTGCTCTGGGCTAGTTTTTAACAACAAATGGCACGCTAAGCTAGTTTTTTTTTCCAGCAAATGGGGCTCTAGGTTAGCTTTTGCTAGCAGATGGCACTCTAGGCTAGTTTTTAACAGCAGACAGCACCCTAGGTTAGGTTTTAACAGCAAATGGCACTCTAAGCTAGTTTTTACCAGCAGATGGCGCTCTAGGGTAGTTTTTTTTTTTCAGCAGATGGTGCACTAGGCTAGTTTTTAACAGCAGATTGTGGTCTAGATTAGTTTTTAACAGCAAATGGCACTCTAGGCTAGCTTTTACCAGCAGATGGTGCTCTAGGCTAGTTTTTTTCCAGCAAATGGGGCTCTAGGCTAGTTGTTACCAGCAGATGGCACTCTAGGCTAGTTTTTAACAGCAGGCAGCATTCTAGGCTAGATCTAAACAGCAGATGATGCTCTAGGCTAGTTTTTAACTGCCAATATTTGGCTAAGATACAACTGCTTGAATATCTTGAATCTGAGGGTTCAAGACGTCCAAATGCTGAGAGAATTAGGTTTAAAATTCACCAAATGCAGGGTTTAGCAATGCACATTACTAATTAAATCGAGTTGATTATATTTACAATAAGAAATGTACAAAAATCACTTTTATGAGGGGTTTAAACAGTTCTGTGGTGTCAGTCTGTGAATATAACCAGCTTCCATTGGTAAAAATGTATTTATACAATTTTTTATAATAACACTTAATAAAAAGTCTGCAGAATTTGTAGCTCCGCCCTCTTTTGAGAACAGCACGATCTCATTTGAATTTAAAGAAACAGTCACTAAAATGACGCAATTAGGTTTAAAGCCTAAAAGAGGCAGTTTCAAAGAGTTATAAAACATTATTTGTATACATTGTGCAAAAAGGGGCATAATAGGTCCCCTATGAAAAGTCTTAAATTTGAAACCTGCAGAAACCCTGATTTCAGATGTTTTATTGTTGTTTTTCTCAGGGTTTAGAAAGCTGTCTGAAGGGTCCCGATAACTGTAACAGTCAGGTGCTGATTGAAGCTACAGTCATTGCTCTCACTAAACTACAACCTCTGCTCAACAAGGTATCCAATCACAGTGTTGTCCTTGTATATGCGAGTGTGTGAGCGTGGGCTTTGTTTAACTGTGCTTCGTCATTCAGGACTCATCGATGCACAAAGCTCTGTTTTGGGTCGCTGTGGCCGTTCTGCAGTTGGATGAGGTGAATCTGTATTCTGCAGGAACTGCTCTGCTGGAACAGAACCTACACACACTTGATAGCCTGAGAGTCTTCAATGACAAGGTACAGTGAAGGACAACACTCTAAAATGGAAAACAACCAATTATTGGTAACCTTCTACTCATTACATCTAAAATGTTAGTCACTTAATAATTGTCACTCTCACTTTTTAAACATGGAGATGAAAATCAGATGTTCAACTGAAATTTTTGATGTAGAGATTTAAGCTTGAGCTTATTTTAAAGAAGACTGATGTCAGATTGTAGCTGAAGTTAAAAACATTTTTGAAGTATAAAACAAAGGTTAAGTGCATTTATGTTTATGAAATAATTAAACAATAAATGTATATTTTATAGACAGTGGTCTCTTGTTAAAGCCCGCAATAGGTGAAATCTGCGAAGTAGTCTGCTTTATTTACAAATATTATAGATGTTTTAAGGCTGTAAAACCTCTCACTTCATACTTTATACACTTTTCTCAGACAATCATTAACATTTTCACACTTCTCTCTCTTGTATAAACATTCGCTGAACTTCTACCTTCCTTTAGCATGTCCAGAAATCCAACTTTTTGTGTGATGGTTAGCATCTTCTTGCTTGTGTGATGGTTAGCATCACCTTTAACAGTGCAGAACGTTTCGTCGACATTATAGGGTTGGGGAGAAAACTTGCAAACACACAGTACAGCACTTCAGAGTCACACTGCTAGTGATAGAAGATTTATGTAAAGTTGGCAAGCTGAACTCATTCTGTACTGTACAGGAGACATGGAGAAGATTGATTGATAAAGGTCTACAGCCAATTTGTTGTAGAAAAAATGCATGTCAAAATCTGGAAGGCCGCAAAAGGTGAACCGCGTTATGGTGAGGGACCACTGTATTACATAAAAAACCTAAAGTTTTATTTAACCTAAAGTTAACAAAAAAATCTAAACTAAATATCTGAAAAAATTATATTCCAATTTAAAGTTGATAACCTCAAAAAAATGAGCTTTCAGTAAGATTTTGTTTGGCCGCAGTAGCAGACATGACCACCAGAGTTTCCATTGGTGACCATACAAATGCACCCCGTATGTTTTGAGGAATATGAGCCATATTTCTTCATATTTTTGTATAATACTTATGAGTGCTTTTTTTTTTTTTTTTTTTTTTAAAGATTTATTTTTGGCCTTTTTGCCTTTATTAAGCCGATAGGACAGTTTTACAGACAGGAAGCGAAGTGGGAGAGAGAGAGGGGGTAGGAACAGGAAATGTCCACGAGCTGGGATTCGAACTCGGGACGCCCTGAAGTGCTACTGCACCATATGTCAGCGCGCTAACCACTAGGCTATTGCACTGACTGTATAATACTTGTAAAGTAGACATAAACTGTAAAGTATTATGGTAAGCTGGATTTAAATTTATCCTCTAAAAAAAATAAGTTTTTCCAATGTTAAATAGCTTGTAATGATTAGATTAGGATTTAATTGGTTGTTAAACTAGTAGTTTTAAGTAAACCTAAACGTCCTGGTGACGATGGTGACCGTAATATTTTTTTACAGTTTATTGAACTGCATTATAAAATGAACATCACATTTGCATTCATTATACTCACGTGGTTAAAAAAAGTACTTGCTTGTATAATCGTATTGTAGAAACAATTTTTTTTTTCCCTTTCATACATTTTAAGGTCATTCTCTTAAGATGTTTTGGTCGGTTTTTCCAAAATAAATGACGCTTAATATGACATATTGCACATTGTTCAAAACAGCAATCATCATATGATCATAAACAAAACAAAAAATCACACACTCCGATTTTAACATGCATTTATTATATGTTAATCATTTTTTGAAGCACATTATCAAAATAGCTACACTAAAATATTTCAACAAACGTTTTTTTTTTTTAAATAGTGAAAGCAAATAAAGGATTTGTCCTATCTTTCAGAGTCCTGAGGAGGTGTTTATGGAGATCCGCCAGCCTCTGGAATGGCACTGTAAACAAATGGACCACTTTGTCGGCCTCAATTTCAACTCCAACTTCAATTTTGCTTTGGTCGGTCACCTGTTGAAAGGTAAGCGAGTGGGTTTTATGCTAAAGTATTTCCTCCGGGTGCTCTGGTTTTCCCCACAGTCCAAAGACATGCGGTATAGGTGAATTGAATAAACTAAATTGGCTGTAGTGTATGAGTGTGTGTGTGAATGAGAGTGTATGGGTGATTCCCAGTACTGGGTGGCGGCTGGCAGGGCATCTGCTATGTAAAACACATGCTGGAATAGTTAGCTGTTCATTTCGCTGTGGCGACCCCTGATAAATAAGGTGCTAAGTTGAAAATTAATAAATGAATGTTCAAACGTGTGTTGGGTTAGAAAACTATAATTTTTCTGGTTTGTATTGTCAGGGTTCAGACACCCCTCCCCCACCACAGTGGCACGGACCATCCGCATCCTGCACATGCTGTTGGCATTAGTAGGAAAACACCAGAACTGTGATAAGTTTGAGGTGAACACGCAGAGTGTGGCGTATTTGGCAGGTAATTGATTATAACATCTTTGGGTTATGTCTTCATCTGAGTTATAAAGACGAGACCCTACTTGTGAAAACACCAATTTTTATGTCAATTTTGAGATTTTTTGTCTAATGGAAAAACTATATCCAAAATATACATTTATGTATTTTGTGTCACTTTATCAGTCGTTTCTTAAAATGATTGTAGCGAGTGGGCTGGGCCGAGAGCCATGGGAACGAGATGAGGCCGATGCTTGAGTGATAATGTGACGCACCTGTGTTAAGCACCGGCTTCGAGTTCTACGGAGTAGCTCTGGATTTTAAAAGGAGGACAGCCTGGTCTTCCACTGCTGTACTTCCACTACCACACAGGTGCTTCACATTATCACTCAAGCTCCGGCCTCATCCTGTTCCCATGGCTCTCAGCCCCGCCCACTCACTACAATAATTAATTTTTTTTGCTCTGGGCCTTAAATCTCCACTTCGGCTGCACTTTTATACAGTACACAAAGCTTTACAGTTATGCAAATATATAAGATTTTATGTGCAATATTTTATTTTGTGCCAAACATTTTCAAATTAGCGCAGAAATGTATTTCATGAAATAATGCTTGATTTGCATATTCAGACGTAACTATGTATATATATAAGTTTGATTTTGGCTTCTAACGATTATGAAAAAGCATTAATCGAGATAAACGATTATTGCATCATATACTGCCCCCTTTCCAGTTGTACACATTTGTTGCTCTGCAAAGCTCAGTTCCATGTGAAAATGACTAAAAGTATGTTCTGTAATGTAACGTTTGCAGCTCAGGATGCGCATCATTCATTGATGAAGATTCGAATCATTCATATTTTTAAAAGCGCAAAAGAGCGCAGGCTGTTGTGTGTGTGTGCTTGGCCTCGGAGACGAGCAGAGCACACACATCTAACGCCATCTTAATGTTAGTGCTTTAATGGTCAAATACATGCACATTTGTGTCAGAGCGCAGTGTTTAGTGATTATACATAATAACCCTTATTTGTGTAATAAACAAACAAGTTGAGAGTCAAAAGACATGTGAAAGAGATGCCATAACAGAGCCGCACTATTCTTAAAATGACAGCCCGCAATATTCCTGCTGCTGCCTGTTTTTATTATGAATCAAACAACAAAAGGAGAAAATCCCTCACTGCTCTTGACTTAAGGACTGCTGTAGGTGAAGTTTTTTTCTTACAGTGAAGCTGCTTAAAGCACAGTTTGTTTCATATTTTTATTCTATTGTATTTTTCCCTTTCCTTATTTACAGGGAGGAAAATAACTGTACATATATACAGTTAAAATCTGAATTATTAGCCCTCGTGATTTATTAGTGACCCTTACCCCCAATTTCTGTTTAATGGAAAGATTTATTTTCAACCCATTTTTAAACATAACAGATTTAATAACTAATTTATAATAACTGATTTCTTTTATCTTTTGCTATGATGACAGCACATAATATTTGACTTGATATTTTTCAAGATACTAGTATTCAGCTTAAAGTGACATTCAAAGGCTTAATTAGGATAATTAGGCAAGTCATTGTATAACAGTAGATTCTTCTGCAGACAATCAAAAATATATATTGCTTAAAGGGGTTAATAATATTGTGCTATTAAAATAGGTTTGAAAATATTTAAACCTGCTTTTATTCTAGCCGAAATAAAACAAATAAGCCTTTCTCCAGAAGAAAAAATAGTATATGAAATACTGTGAAAAATTCACAGGAGGGTGAATAATTTTAACTTCAACTGATAATCGTTTTGAATAATTGTGATTACAATTATGACCAAAATAATTATATCTATACAGGGCTTGACAATAACCTGTTTGATCACCAGCCACTGTGGCTAGAAGATTTCCAACATCACTAGCCACTCGTCATTTTCACTAGCCACAATTTTGTTGTTGGGAAAATATATTTTATATGCATAAATTTGACTTTGACATGCTAAAATTACTTGATTTAGATTTTGTGTTATGTCCACATGCCCCCTCACGTTTGGCGTGTGTTGTGTATGAGCTTGCTCAATGTGCATGAGCAAATGTGTCACATTGCAATTAGTTCTTATTTCACATGACTTTTCGGGGCTAAAAATTAAGAATTTACCAAATTTATCTCTTAAACTAATATTTTAGTCACCAAACATATTTAGAAATTGAAAGATAATACAATTTAATTCATGCAAAACATTGCAAAAACAAATACAACCTAAAAAATTTCAACTAATTTTCTTCATTTCTTTTGCTTCTCTTGATTTTTCCTCTTTGTTTTTTTAATTTGTATTTAATATGTTTCTATAGCATATACATTTGGCTGTACTCGTTTTTGGACCATTATTGTAAGTTATTTTGTTAGATAAGCTCCAGATTTGGCTTCAGTACTGTCTAATCTAATGTATATACACAAATATAATATTGTATAGCTTCCTATTAAAAATATGAATTTAAAAGAGAGATTTGTGAGGAGTGTACTCGTATAGGCTGAGCATTTTATGTCAAAACAAAAGTTTTATTTTGCATGCAATTTAATTGCGATTAAATATATAATATATTAAATATGTATGGGAGTGTGTATGTGTATATTTATATTTAAAGCGTAAAACTTGTATATATAATTATCATTTTTTTACTTTTTAAAAATATAAATTCTTCATGTTATCAATCATTAGGGAAGTAATGTGATCTTTGTCAGTTTATCCTTTTTTTACCCTATTCACATTGCTTTGTATTGCCTGAAAGGTTCAGCATGGTGAGTGATGTTTGTGTGTGTCCATTTTTCCAGCACTCCTCCCGGTGTCAGAGGAAGTGCGTAGCCGCTGCAGTCTGAAACACAGGAAATTGTTGCTCTTTTCTGATGTCACAATGGAGAATGTTCAAATGGATTCGTATTCTGTACATCACGAGGATCCAAGTGGCAGGTACTATTAAGGCAGCATATAAGGGGGAATCCGCTATAACATCTTTTGTACTCTAGTTCATATAGCATGATCTTTGTCATGCAGAACGTTGCGGGAAAACGAGCTGTGGGTATCCCCGACAGTCTCAGAGCGATACTTGGTGGCCCATTTCCCCATAGTGGGGCAGATCAGCCCACGAACACGCAAATCAATGAGTCTGGACATGGGACAACCCTCCCAGGTCAACACCAAGAAGCTTCTGGGTAAGTAATGTACTACATATAGACTTTGTAGATGTACAGTAGATGGATTTAATGTTCTGAAACTTTTTTTAGGGACCAGAAAAAGCTTTGACCTCCTGTTATCAGACAGCAAAGCACCAAAGAGGCCTGAAATAGAGTCTGGTATCACAACGCCACCCAAGATGAGGAGAGTGGCTGAAAACGAATATGAAATTGGTGAGGGGGTAAAAAAAAGAAGTGAAATGATTCTCAGTGTCTGCATTCATTTATAACGTTTGTTTCCTGTTTCAAGAAACCCCAAGAATCTCCCATCATCACTTGCGGAAGGTTTCTGTGTCTGAGTCCAATGTCCTGCTAAATGAGGAAGTTCTCACAGATCCTAAAATCCAAGCACTGCTTCTGACTGTGCTGGTAAGATATTTTTTGAGTGCCCTTTATTTGAAGGCACATTAACTTATATGTACTTACATTAAAAAATAAGTACATTTAACTTATTGTGTTCATATTCAATTGAAGACTTATGGGGCTGGGATACAGGTAGGATTAGGGATAGGTTTGGTGGTAAGGGTAGATTTAATGGTGGAATAAGGTGTAAGATAGGTCAACAGAGTAATTAAAGAAATTATTTACAGATGTAATTACATGCAAAATGAGTACAATATACAGAGGAGGAAATAAGCATTCAACATGTCACCATTTTTCTCAGAAAACATATTTCTAAAGGTGCTGTTGACTTGAAATTTTCAGCAGATGTTGGTAACAACCAAAGAAATCCATATATGCAAAGAAAACAAATCTAATTAGTTTATAAATGAAATTATGTGTAATAAAATGATAAGACACAGGAAAAAATTGTGAACACATGAAGAAAGAGAGGTGTAGAAAGCCAGTGAAAGCCCAGACAGCAGCTGAAATCTCTCAGTAGCTCTTCAGCAACCCTCAGCCCTTCCTCAGTGTAAATGAATATCAGCTGCTTCAGTCCAACATCTACATTATCAGGATGATGAAGATGAAACCAGGCTGGACATTTCAGCAAGACAATGATCAAAAACATAGCCAAGGAAACTCTCAAATGCTTTCAGAGAATGAAAATTGAAATAGCTGTAGAATGGCCCAGCCAATCACCTGACTTGAATCCAATAGAAAATACAAATTAAAGATCAGATTTGATAGACGACACCTACAGAACCATCAACATTGTTACACTCTGTTGAAGTCTGTGAAAAACTCACACCTGAGTGATTCATGTGACTTCATTCTCCATATGAGAGGCGTCTTTAAGCTGCCATCACCAAAAAAAGCCTGAACTTAGTCAAATAGTCAAAACTTTTCCTTTTTTCCGTAGCTATTCAATACAGTATGTACGTATTAGTGGTAAGCCGTTATCGGATATTTTATTGCGGATGTATACCTGATTGGTGAGCCATCTGACAAAAAAGTGCCCTTCTGAATCAAATCAGCAGGATGCCTGACTTTAACTGCAGTTCGGCAGTTTCACTTTAACTCATAAACCTTTCATTCATGCCTCCGTGACATACTGGAGTATTAGATGCAAATAAGGAGTAAGGACTGATGAGAGTGTTATGGAATATTTTATAACGCACACCAAATGGAAAGCAAAAAAAATTCTGCGTTTCATGATGTGTGTGATGTTTGTACGCATGTATAAGTGCTTTTTTTGCTTCATTAATAAGAACCAGCATGTACATATTTCATTATACAACAAAATTACTTTACATTCCTTAACAAGAAGGATTAAATGAGTAAAGAAAATTAAATAAAAGAAAATAACAATAAAAAAGGAGGAGAGGGTACATAATTATCAATTTACATACAAATATATTATTCATAAATTGCATAAGTGCATTGTACCAAATGATTAGTTTAAATGTGCGTACATAGAAGTTAATAGTTCACCCAAAAATAAACTTTGTCATCATTTTCTCTTCCTTTACCTGTTTGAGTCTTCTGTTGAACACAAAAGAAGATATTTAGAAAAATGTTGGAAACCTGTAACCGTTGAATTCCTTAACGTAAAAAAATCCTAATTAATAAAGTTAATGATTAAATGAAAAAGTTCAAATGAAATAGTTCATGGTTCACCCAAAATTGAAAACTGTCATCATTTACTCTCCCTTGTTTAAAACCTGGTTGAGTGTTTTTATGCTGTTGAACACAAAAGAAGATATTATTAACAATGTTGGAAACCTGTAACCATTGACTTCCATAGTGTTTGTTTTTCCTACTATGGCTTTCATCAAAATATCTTCTTTTGTGTTAAACAAAGTAAAGAAACTCATAAAGATTAATGGAGAGAAAATGAGGTAATTTAAATTTTTGGGTGAACTATCCCTTTAAAATAAAGTGTAACCAATATTTCTTTCTTTTTTCACAGAATTAGGAAGGAACTTTTTTCTTCAGTTCCTCAAATATCTCAGTTTTGCATTTATAATTTAGATTTGTTATACATTCTCTGTTCCTCTTAAGTCTTGTGTGTCACTTCCTGCCCCATCTGCCATCTCCTTTAAACATTTGTTTATTCTGTGAATTTTGATTTCTCTGTACTGTTGCATGATTTTTCAGGCCACTCAGGTGAAAAACACATCAGATGAATTTGAGCAGAGGATCTTGTATGAGTTTCTAGCTGAGGCCAGTGTTGTCTTCCCAAAGGTCTTTCCTGTTGTGTAAGTCCAACTGCAAACCACTGGCTCTTCATTACACTGGATATAGATACTGAAATCTTACTGTGTTTTGCTTTTTTTCAGTCATAACCTTCTGGACTCAAAGATTAATACGTTGTTGTCGCTGTGTCAGGACCCAAATCTTCTGAACCCAGTTCATGGAATTGTTCAGAGTGTAGTTTATCATGAAGAGTCTCCACCTCAGTACCAACCGTCCTACCTGCAAAGTAAAACACCTCACATGTGATCACTGATTAATTCAGAGTAATCAAGGAATAGGTGAGCATAACATTTTTGTCTGCCTCCACAGCTTTTGGGTTTAATGGACTCTGGAGGTTTGCCGGTCCTTTTTCGAAGGTATTTAGCACTGAATTTGTTCTTGGGAAGCAACATATACATAATAAAACAGGGCTGGGTACAATAAATCAATTCTGAGCTTTGTTTTTACCACCAGATGGCGCTGTAATGCTTTACAAACAGCCACTCTGCCAATCCTTGCACATAAAACAGTCCTTAATTAATAAAGGTAATGAATCAATGAAAACGTTCAAGCAAAGAGAGTGCTCATAGTGAGCTGTTTTTACATTAATCCTATGGAATAAAAGCCATGGTGCAAGTACATTTGTCCACTTACAGTACATGAGCGAAAGCACCAGAGCTGCTGTTTGTGTTTATTTATAGTGTACAATCAAATACTAGTCTAAAGTGCCAGCATAGAGCATCATCTGCTGTTAAAATCTAGGTAACAACACTGTCTTTTAAAATCTATCATAGAGCGCTGGAACACCATCTGCTGTTATAAACTAGCTTAGAGCGCCATCTGGTGTTAAAAACTAGCCTAGAGCGCAATCTGCTCTTAAAATCTAACCTAGAATGCTGTCTGCTGTTATAAACTATCTTAGAACACTGTCTGCTGTTAAAAACTAGCCTAGAGCGCCATCTTCTGTTAGAATCTAACCTAGAGCACTATTTGCTGTTAAAATCCAACCTAAAGCACCATCTGTTGTTAAAAACTAGCTAAAACGAACTAAAGATTGCCGTCTTTTAAAATCTAACCTGGAGCGCCATCTGCTGTTAAAAACTAGCCTAGAGTGCCATCTGCGGTTAAAATCTGACCTAGAGCATCCTAGAATGTCGTCTGCTGTTAGAAATAGCCTAGAATGCTGTTTTCTCTTCAAATCAAACCTAGAGCGCCATCTGCTGTTAAAAAAAATAGCCTAGAACAGAGTCTTCTATTAAAATCAAACCTAGATCACTGTCTGCTGTTAAAATCTAACCTAGACCGCGATCTGCTGTTAAAAACTAGCCTAGACAATAGTCTTCTGTTAAGATCTAACTTAGAGCACCATCTGCTGTTAAAAACTAGCTTAGAGCGCCATCTGCTGTTAAAAACTAGCTTAGAGCGCCATCTGCTGTTAAACTAGCCTAGAGCGCCATCTGCTGTTAAAAACTAGCCTAGAGCACCATCTGCTGTTAAAAACTAGCCTAGAGCACCATCTGCAGTTAAAAACTAGCCTAGAGCGCCATCTGCTGTTAAAAACTAGCCTAGAGCGCCATCTGCTGCTAAAACTAGCTTAGAGCGCCATCTGCTGTTAAAAACTAGCTTGGAGCGCCATCTGCTGCTAAAAACTAGCTTAGAGCGCCATCTGCAGTTAAAAACTAGCCTAGAGCACTATCTGCTGCTAAAAACTAGCTTAGAGCGCCATCTGCTGTTAAAAACTAGCCAAACTAGCCTAGAGCACCATCTGCTGTTAAAAACTAGCTTAGAGCGCCACCTGCTGTTAAAAACTAGCCTAAAGCGTTGTCTGCTGTTAAAAACTAGCCTAGAGTGCCATCTGCTGTTAAAAACTAGCCTGGAGTACAATCTACTGTTAAAGAGCCCATATTATACATGAAATAGGGTCATATTTAGGTTGTAAGGGTCTCCAACAACAGTCTAATATGCATGCAAGGTCAAACAACACTTTGATGGTCTTATAATCTGCATTTATTTTTACCTAATTATCCCAGCGACTCCCATATGACTCGTTTGAAGCACTATGAGTCGACTCTTTTATAGATGAATCAATAGTTTTAAACACTGTACACTTACAGATTTAAGCCTTAGCTGGATATTTCACTTCACTTAGAGCTGTGTTACACACTACATGGAAGGGCATTTTCAAAAACCCATAATATAGGCTCTTTAAAAATTTAGCTTAGAGCTTAGAATCAGTTAGAATCATAGCATTCAAAAATCTAATATCGATCCATGAATCACAATATATTGATTTATGGTCCCAGCTCTAATAAACACCATCCATTTCACTGCTGTTTTATTTGAGGATTAACTGACTGTATTCTTAAGCTGCTCCCTGTTTTCCACAGCAAACTCAGTTCCCAGACTATGCGGAGCTGATAGTCAAGTTTCTGGATGCACTGATTGACACGTATCTTCCGGGCATCGATGAAGAAACAAGTGAGGAGGGTCTGCGGACACCCACCTCTCCATACCCTCCACCTGTGCAGAGCCAGCTCAGCATCACTGCCAACCTCAACCTCTCAAATTCAATGACCTCGCTGGCCACCTCACAGCATGCACCAGGTCTGTACTACAGTGCACCAAGCTATTTGTTTTAAAGATCCTACTTTTCTTTTAATTGACCTATATATCTCAGGTGTTCCTATAATCTGTTATTTACTTTAGCAAAACCAATAACAATTCATCTGCATGTATTATAAAGCCTTGTCAGTTTAAACCCCTGACGCCTGTTGCACAAAGCCGGTTTGGATTTTAATTCTGGTGAGTTTGAGCTCAAGAAACTGGTTTTGTTCTTTTTCCAAATGCATCATACTATGATAGTTCAGCCGCGAGTTATGTTGTTGTTTGGATTTGATTGGATTTGTTTACTTTTGTTGACCCAAAACTTACTCTGCAACCCAAATCTCAATAGCCCTCAGTTATACAGGTTACTGAATGCCTTAAAATTACATTCTGGACCACCCCTTTAAAACAATTACTAATGTTAATTGACAGTTTGAAACTATTTGAATATATAATATCATACTGAATCTAATCTATTCATTCATGCATTCATTTTCCTTCAGCTTAGTCCCTTTATTCATCAGAGGTCACCACAGCGGAATGAACCGCCAACTTATCAGCATATGTTTAACACAGCGGGTGCCCTTTCAGCTGCAACCCAGTACTGGGAAACATCCATACACACTTATTCTCACTCATACACTACGGACAGTTTAGCTTATTCAATTCACCTATAGTGCATGTCTTTGGACTGTAGGGGAAACCGGAGCACCCGAAGGAAACCCATGGCAACACGGGGAGAACTCAACACAGAAGCACTAACTGGACTTGAACCAGTGACCTTCTTGCTGTGAGGCGACAGTGCTAACCACTGAGCCACCGTGTCTTAATGTGAATTGGATGCTGGACAATGGAGTGAGGATCCTTTTGCAGGTTTTATTAAACAGAAACAACTGACCGACCCAGCCCCTTCCCTAAACAATAATAATGATAGAAGCATTACTGTTACAGTGTATCCGGGAAGTATTCATTGTGCTTCACTTTTTCCCACATTTTTTATTTCAGCCTTATTCCGAAATGGATTAAGTTCATGTACTTCCTCAACATTCTACACACAATACCCCATAATGACAATGTGAACAAAGATTTTTTAAAATTGTTGCAAATTTATTAAAAATAAAAAACCTGAAAAAGCTTTGCTCAATAGGCTGCCAAAGGTTGATGCACCTTTGGCAGCAATTACAGCCTCAAGTCTTTATTAATATGATGCCACAAGCTTGGCACACCTGTCTTTGGGAATTTTTCCCAATTCCTCTTTGCAATTCCTCTCAAGCTCTGTCAGGTTGGATGGGAAGCGACGGTATACAGCCATTTTCAGATCTCTCCAGAGATGTTCAGTAGGATTTAGGTCTGGGTTCTGGCCGGGCCACTCAAGAACATTCACCAAGTTGTTGTGAAGCCAATCCATTAATATTTTGGTGGTGTGCTTTGGGTCATTGTTCTGCTGGAAGATGAACCGTCGCCCCAGTCTGAGGTCAAGAGCACTCTGAAGCAGGTTTTCATTCAGGATGTCTGTATATTGCTGCATTCATCTTTCCCTCGATCCTGACTAGTCTTCCAGTTCCTGCTGCTGAAAAACATCCCCACAGCATGATGCTGCCACCACCATGCTTCACTGTAGGAATGGTATTAGCCTGGTGATGAGCGGTGGCTGGTTTTCTCTAAACAATTTTCTCCAAGTTCAATTTTAGTCTCATCAGACCAGAGAATTTTGTTTCTTATGGTCTGAAAATCCTTCAGATGCCTTTTGGCAAATTCCAGGCAGGGAATTGCTTTGTCTGGCCTCTCCACCATACAGGCCTGATTGGTGGATTGCTGCACAGATGGTTGTCCTCCTATAAGGTTCTCCTCTCTCCACAGAAGAACTCTGGAGCTCAGACAGAGTGACCATCGGGTTATTGATCACCTCCCTGACTAAGGCCCTTCTCCCCCGATCACTCAGCTTAGATGGCTGGCCAGCTCTAGGAAGAGTCCTTGTGGTTTCAAACATCTTACATTTACGGATAATGGAGGCCACTGTGCTCGTTCGAACTTTGAGAGCAGCAGAAATTTTTCTGTAACCTTCCCCAGACAATCATTTCTCAGAGGTCTACAGACAATTCCTTTGTCTTCATGCTTATTTTGTGCTTTGACATGCACTATCAACCCTGGGACCTTATATAGACAGGTGTATGCCTTTTCAAATCATGTCCAATCAACTGAATTGACTCCAGGTGAACTCCAATGAAGCTGCTGAAACATCTCAAGAATGATCAGTGGAAACAGAATGTACCTGAGCTCAATTTAGAGCTTTACGGCAAAGGTTGTGAATACTTATTTACATGTGATTTTTCAGAATTTTTATTTTTAATTAATTTGTTTATTACTTTTTTCACATTGTCATTATGGGGTATTGTGTGTAGAATTTTGAGGAAATAAATGAATTTAATCCATTTTGGAATAACGCTGTAACAAAACAATGTGGAAAAAGTGAAGCTCTATGAATACTTTCCGGATGCACTGTAAGTAACATTTACGCTCATGCTTTAAACAATTGATGTGATTTGTCTAATCATGCAAATGTCTTTTTTGTTGTTGTTGTTGCTTGGATCAGGAATGGATAAAGGGAAAGTAGATCTATCCCCCACCACCACGTGTCTGGCAGCCAGCGGACGCACACGCCACGGCTCGGCCAGCCAGGTCCAGAAACAGCGCAGCACCGGCAGCTTTAAAAGACCTAGCATTAAAAAGATTGTATGAGAACTGCAGCACAGCAGGGTTTCGCCTCTGCTGGACCTCTAACATACATTCTGCTGCCTTTTCTGAGGCTTCTCTTCACTCCCGCTAAACCCAGCGTTTACGCTAATCTTTAGGTTCTGCTGTTCGGGATCCAAATAAACACCTCTGTTTTTAAAACCAGCCACTGTTTGACACGAAATGGGAGGACGTCCTGTATTTTTAGTTATCTTTGTGCATAATAGAACTGAAGGGTAAATTGTTTTTTTAAAGCACTACATTCTTTCTTACTTTTAACACATGGAAGTATTAACCAAATGCCATTCCTTTATTCTGTTTATTTGATTTGATTTGATTTATGAGGCGCTTAAAAGAAATGTACAATCATTCATGAACTACTACAAAAACTAACACTTTAGATTTTATAGTACAGCAAAAAAGTGTGTAATGAAACATTAAATGTGATGGTTTGTCAATTTGGGATTAGAAGGGAAAGGTTTAACCCTTGTGTATTGTTCAAATTGACTACCCTTTTGTTATATTTGGGGCTGTTTTTGCTCCATTGGCTTCCATTATAATGACATTTTTTGATTGCAAAGCCATGACAGCATATAATCATGCATTCTTGATTGTTGCTGGTTTTCCCTGTTGGGAAGAAGTCAAGTTTGTCATTTTTACTGTTGGTCATCAGTTGGCAGCATTAACCCTGTAGGGTGCACTCACACTAGGCTATCTGAACCATGCCCGGGTGCGTTTCCCGGTTTGTTTGACAAGTGTGAGTGCTCCGAATCTGGCCAAGATTCAGTTGGCCAGCCCTGGCCCTGTAGGAAGAGGTGTGCCAGAGCGCGGTTCGGTTGAACTTTGGCCGCGGTAAGCTTGTAGTATCGGTGCAAAGTGAGCGCAAAACTAAAGACCCAACATCACTTTTAAGTGACTGTTTCATATGGATTTATTAATCATTCTTACTTGTCAATGAACGCAAACTGTCATGTTTATTAAAGATGCAAACTCCTCACTGCACAACAGCTGCTCCTTCAGCAATCCTCCAGCAGCAGTGCGTAAGTTAAAACTAGCCTAGTTGTGACTTAAAGTGTTTTGTGTTAATTGTATCTATCAATTAAAATGAGAATGTCTTCAGGATTGGGTTATTCGATAACTTTGTGTATTTTGCATATGTGTAATTCTGTTAGTCTGTTAATAGTGACTGACTGTATTGTAATTTACTATAAAAATGTAATTTATCATTTAATTTTCATAGGACGGTTATATATAGATGCATTAGTTGCAGAATTTTAAAGCAGTTTAATTATTTAAATTCTTTTTAATAGTATTACATCATCCAATGCAACTACGCACGACTTTACGTAGAGCTTACGACCTACTAACTGCGGTTTGCCCTAACAACATGTGGTGCTACCGAAGTAAGTACAAATTTAGTTAAAAACTAGCTAGCCCCTTACTAAGCCCCTAGTGTGGACTTTACGTTCCAGTTTAAGAAATAACTTACGAACAGCTGGTGCAACCCTATCCTGTTCCGCAAAATATTTGAGTTTTTGTTACTGCATCCCAAGTGACTAAAAATAATACAAAACGATATAACTAAAGCACTCTCCACTGCGCTGAGCGAGAGCGCTTCTCTTCCTGTTAAACTAAACAGTCGCATCATCAATGACGTAAGCGTTATCCAGCTCTGAAGGTAATGCAATATGAGTGTAGGCTGTCAGGGGAGAGAGGAATCGCTCGCACTTCGTTACGGTTCAAGGCAACCATACCTAGTGTGAGTACACTCTTAGATAGGCCTGTGCAAAAAGGTTTCCAGCTTTTATATGGAGTTCTATTGAGTATAGTGGCAGATTATAATGTGCGTGCATAAATACACTTACTATATTTAATGTGTTATGAGAGCTGAGCTGCTTATTTTGATTTTCTCAGACACATCAAGGTCTCTCTTGCACTCTCACACACCCTACCCCATAGCTTTTCTTTGCACTGTAACTGATTATCAACAGTAAACATCAACATTTGACCTGTTTCAACAGGGAAAACCAGCAACAATCAAGAATGCATGATTATATGCTGTCATGGCTTTGCAATAAAAAAATGTCATTATAATGGAAGTCAATGGGGCAAAAACAGCCCCCAACATAACGAAAGGGTAGTCCGTTTGCCTAGAGTGTATTGTTGAGAGTTTTTCCCCTCAAAATATGTGTCAAAATAAGTTTTGTCACCAAAAAACATTCCATTTGCTGAAACAGAGAGACAGTTGTGGCCAAATCAAGACTCAAAATCACCCCAGAGTGGATGGAAACATCCCCGACAGCACACAAGGGTTAAAGATACACACAGCTCATCAAGGATTAGTGTTTTACTAGCACTTTTCAAAGTTTACTTGAAGCTTATATCTTTGTTTTAGCTCAATGAACTGTAACTTTCTTCGTCCGGTTTTGAGTTTTAAGACTCTGAAACAAGTCTTTTTTACTGGTCATGAAAATGTTAAGCCCTGTGAGATATTGTTTGTGTCTACAATGAAATCCAAGCTTAAAATCATAACTTTTATACTTACCCCATGCCACGTTAACTCTTGAATATGTTGATTTGTAAGTACAGTAGGAAATTTTACTTCGCATTAGAACGTTTTAATGTCACATCCAGTGTTAAACGTTGGATTAGTCAAGATGGCAGAGACTGATGGGTGTTTCAGACACTACACAGTGAGGTTTTTCCTCTTTCGGCACTTGAGGTTATGCAAACTTTTACATAATTGTTCTCTTTTGTTTCTATTTTTTTATGCTTAAAGCTTCATCTTTGTAAATATGTTTTCGTGTAAAAATAGAAAGGTATATTTACTACACTGTAAATACAAGTGACATTGTATTACTTTGCTTTTTTGTAAAGCAGTTAATTGCTGAATATGTACAACACAATATATGGATTGTCTATCAATCATGTTCACTGCATTACGTCGATTAACATGGAGTATTGAGGATTGCACTGACGATTGAAGTCTTTGTGTCCTCTGAACTCGCTTCATAATACATTGTTGTTATCTGATCTGATATTTACAGGTGTAACACTAATAAAGTTCATTTCTGTCCCGTTTGTTCATCGTATATGCATCATGTTCAATTCATCTTTATTCCTGTAGCGCTTTTACAATGTAGATTGTGTCAAAGCAGCATAATATAGAAGTTCTAGTAAATGTAAACTGTGTCTGTCTAGTTTTCAGAGTCGAAGTTCAGTTTAATTCAGTGCAGTCTGGTTTAATTTTCACTGCTGAAAGTCCAAACACTGAAGAGCAAATCCATCAATGCGCAGCTCCACAAGTCCCAAACCAAGCAAGCCAGTGGCGACAGTAGCGAGGAACAAAGTATCACCAATTGACCAAAGTGAAGGAAAAAACACCTTGAGAGAAACCAGGCTCAGTTGGGCGTGACCAATTCTCCTCTGGACAAACTTCTTGTGCAGAGTTGCAGCCTTGGTGCCGGTGGCTGGAGAACGCTGGACGTCCATCATGGAGAAGCTGCAGGTGTGAGTAGGTCACAGGCGGGTGTTCTGGCTGACCTACGGGATAAATGCGAGGACTTGTCTGTCACTGGGGTCTTTCAGGAATCAGTCTCATGTTCTCCGCTCCTCCTTAACTGCCACAGCATCTGCTGTTGATACGGCCTGGTCCAGGATTATGTACCATGAAATCAAGTCGGATTTTAGACTTATTACTTTAGCTGTGTTTGTCATTTTTTTTTCTTTTCGCATAACAAGAACGATAGCATACAAAAAGTTCATTTCTGTCCCGTTTGTTCATCGTATATGCATCAATTCAATTCATCTTTATTTCTGTAACGCTTTTACAATGTAGATTGTGTCAAAGCAGCTTAATATAGAAGTTCTAGTAAATGTAAACTGTGTCTGTCCAGTTTTCAGAGTCGAAGTTCAGTTGAGCTCAGTTCAGTGTGGTTTAATTTTCACTGCTGAAAGTCCAAACACTGAAGAGCAAATCCATCAATGCGCAGCTCTACAAGTCCCAAACCAAGCAAGCCAGTGGCGACAGGAGCGAGGAACAAAGTATCACCAATTGACCAAAGTGAAGGAAAAAACACCTTGAGAGAAACCAGGCTCAGTTGGGCGTGATCAATTCTCCTCTGGACAAACTTCTTGTGCAGAGTTGCAGCCTAGGCGCCGGAGGCTGGAGAACGCTGGACGTCCATCATGGAGAAGCTGCAAGTGTGAGTATGTCACCGGCGGGTGTTCTGGATGACCTACGGGATAAATGCGAGGACTTGTCTGTCACTGGGGTCTTTCAGGAATCAGTCTCATGTTCTCCGCTCCTCCTTAACTGCCACAGCATCTGCTGTTGATACGGCCTGGTCCAGGATTATGTACCATGAAATCAAGTCGGATTTTAGACTTATTACTTTAGCTGTGTTTGTCATTTTTTTTTCTTTTCGCATAACAAGAACGATAGCATACAAAAAGTTCATTTCTGTCCCGTTTGTTCATCGTATATGCATCAATTCAATTCATCTTTATTTCTGTAACGCTTTTACAATGTAGATTGTGTCAAAGCAGCTTAATATAGAAGTTCTAGTAAATGTAAACTGTGTCTGTCCAGTTTTCAGAGTCGAAGTTCAGTTGAGCTCAGTTCAGTGTGGTTTAATTTTCACTGCTGAAAGTCCAAACACTGAAGAGCAAATCCATCAATGCGCAGCTCTACAAGTCCCAAACCAAGCAAGCCAGTGGCGACAGGAGCGAGGAACAAAGTATCACCAATTGACCAAAGTGAAGGAAAAAACACCTTGAGAGAAACCAGGCTCAGTTGGGCGTGATCAATTCTCCTCTGGACAAACTTCTTGTGCAGAGTTGCAGCCTAGGCGCCGGAGGCTGGAGAACGCTGGACGTCCATCATGGAGAAGCTGCAAGTGTGAGTATGTCACCGGCGGGTGTTCTGGATGACCTACGGGATAAATGCGAGGACTTGTCTGTCACTGGGGTCTTTCAGGAATCAGTCTCATGTTCTCCGCTCCTCCTTAACTGCCACAGCATCTGCTGTTGATACGGCCTGGTCCAGGATTATGGACCATGAAATCAAGTCGGATTTTAGACTTATTTCTTTAGCTGTGTTTGTAATTTTTTTTTCTTTTCGCATAACAAGAACAATAGCATACAAAAATAAAGGAATACAGTACGTACAATTGTTTAACATCAACAGAACAAATGAATAGAGATAAAAGAATATATAATAAAATTACAGGGGATCTATAAATTACAAGAAATTTATTTATTCGTTTATTTTCTTTTAGTCTCTTTATTAATCAGAGGTTGCCACAGCGGAATGAACTGCCAACTTATCCAGCATTTGTTTTACACAGTGGATGCCCTTCCAGCTGCAACCCATCACTGGGAAACATCCATACACACTCATTTAAACAAACACACACATACACTACGGACAATTTAGCCTACCCAATTCACCTATTCACCTTATTCTTCACGTACAAGCGGGCGCAGCCATTGGAATCTTTCTGGCTCGAGACTTCCGGTCCCATTCACTTCCATTTATTTTTAGACATTAAAAACAGCTCTGTTTGTTGCTTGGTGTTGCAAACTGATAGTTCTTATTATATTATTCTACTTTGTCTGTATAGTCATGAAAACACTTGCGTGTAGACCAAGTAGTTTGACCGTTTTCTGCCGTTTATTATTCCTAGTCATTTCTCCCATAAGCAGCTGAGTCGGAAGTTCTAAAACAAGCGCAAAAACAAGCGCACTTCCGCATCGAAGAATAAGGTCAATAGTGCATGTTTTTGCACTTGTGGGGGAAACCGGAACACCTGGAGGAAACCCACACGAACATGGGGAGAACATGCAAACTCCACACAGAAATGCCAAATGACCCAGCCGAGGCTCAAATTAGCAACCTTCTTGCTGTGAGGCGACAATGCTACCCATTACTAGAAATTCCTATAAGAAAATGATTCCAAAATTGCATACATCCTTATAGCTTTTTTATTTTTAAGGTCTTTTAGGGTTTTGATATAATGCTTAAGATCAATTTTAAACGTATAATTGTTAGATTTATCGTTGGACCATTTTTGTTTGTGTACATGGTGCTTTCCATATATAATTATTAAATTAATAAACAAATTTTGCGCCAAAACTTTATTGTTATTATTGTATGTCAAAAAATATCTTTCCAAAAAAAACCATTTTTAATTTTGTAAGTTTAAATATAAGATTTTGAACAGCAGAGTGTCATGGTGGTGCAGTGGGTAGCACACAGCAAGAAGGTCGCTGGTTTGAGCCTCGCCTGGATCAGTTGGCATTTCTATGTGGAGTTTGCCTGTTCTCCCCAAGCTGGCGTGGGTTTCCTCCGCGTGCTCCGTTTTCCCCCACAAGTCCAAAGACATGCACTATAGGTGAATTGGGTAAGCTAAATTGTCCTTAATGTATGAGGATGTTTCCCAGTGGTGGGTTGCAGCTGGAAGGGTATCCCCTGTGTAAAACATATGCTGGATAAGTTGGGGGTTCATTCCGCTGTGGCGACCACAGATTAATAAAGGGACTAAGCCAAAAAGAAAATGAATAAATGAATTATTCAACATCAAAACTATACATTTGGATGTGCATTCAAAAAACTTTTTTTTTTTTCGTTGGATAAATGAAATGAATTAGTTTATATCACTTCTTTAACTTTATTTTTCAAGACCGTGTGGTTGTAAAAATCTCCAGTTAGATTAGATTCTGATGACTTCACTATTTCTCAACCTTTTTTCCCCTCCAGAGTAAAGTGAAGTTATTTTAATTCAAAATAAAAAGTAAAGTGTAAAGACAATAAAAGACAAAACGAAATTATTCTGATTTTAAAACATAAATTAGAAAACATTTAGACTGCATAAAGACTTTCTTCTGCTTACATGTGTAGTTAAACACACACACACACACACACACACACATATATATATATATATATATATATATATATATATATATATATATATATATATATATATATATATATATATATATATATATATATATATATTTTTTTTTTTTTTTTTTTTAATATATATATTTTTTTTTTTTTTAGGTGAATCATTAAAAATGCCACCTCGAGTGTTTCAAAATTAAGGTATTAAGTTAATCACATACTTATGTATTAAGTCCTCTGACGACAGGCCACACCCTTTCTCACTTTTGGACCAATCATAACCGTTTTACATGTTTCAATTTCTGTGGTAGCAGTAGTGTAATTTATTTTATTAATTTTTTATATTATCTGCTTAATATTAAGCATTTTCTTTGAAATGCTTCGTTTATCGTCACATTTTCAAATATATGAATACAATTTTGAATTCAATCACCTGATTGCTGGCACCTGCGCTCACGTGACGTCACAATCACACACTCGCTGCTGAGCGTCAAGGTGAGTAGAAAAACGTTAAGCAGTTATTTCTGCTGTTATTTGTGAAATTTGTAGATATTATTTAGCTATTTTTTCGGTGATTGGTGATTTTAATGCACGAATTGGCTTTTAACATGTTTTTTTTTTACACTAAAATCAAAGCTGACATGGTTTTGAACCAACAAAGTAATACTCATGACATGAGTAAGTTAACGTTAGAAATATTTAGACTAATTATTGAAGTTACAGAAAATGTTTAAAACTACATTTACTAAAACAGTTTAGTTGTTTGCTTCCAATTTGAAAGCTTTGTGACACCTTTCTGGGTAGCGCTGTCGCGTTACAGCAAGAAGGTCGCTCGTTCGAGCCCCGGCTGGGTCGCCCTGTGTTGGCGTGCGTTTCCTCCGGGTGCTTCGCTTTCCCCCCACAGTCCAAACAAGTCATATGCTGTAGGTGAGGTTTAGGTAAGCTAAATTGTCCGTACTGTATGTATGTCCTAGTCTTCCAGGTTGGGGGTTGTGCGTTGGGCTAACAACCCACCTCATAAAAACTAGATGTTACGAAACACCAATATAGAGCAACAAAATATCAACTTCGCTATATATGACCCTGGGAATAAGGAAGAGTAAGTAATTTGTTAGCTTTGTTCTCCCACTCCTTTGACTGCAATTCAATAAAAAAATCATAAATTCCGCTATTTGCCATTGTAAACGTTTCTGAAGGAAATTTGGTGGTGGATTTGATCAGTATCCGACTTATAGTACGATTTTATGAGAGAAAATTTATTTAAGAAATATTTAAAGAATTATATTAGGCATTTTTTTCTGGGTTTTTCACGTTTAGGTTAAGTAATTTCACACGAATGTAAAGGTTTTTAGTCATTTATAAAAACACATCATTTTGGATGTTATTGCCCGTCTTATTGAGGTAAAGTTGGTTTTATGTTCTCGCATTGGTTCAGTGACATCTTGTGACAATCTCCCTATGTTTATTTACCATGGTACTTTGAATATTCGCTCTGAAATAACATGTATGACTCGAAAACAACATTAGCACTATTTATTCGACACAGTCGAATAAATAGTGTTTTGGTTAGTGTTAGTGTTGAGTGTTGTTGGCTACTTTGATAGTCACTCAATGCTAATATAATTTCTCTTAGAATTTGTAAATAATATTTTTTTGTGAAATTATATTAAGAAGAATGTGTGAATATAAAACCAACTTTACCTCAAGTTCTTTCTTGTATTAAAGGGGTTTTTCACCCCAAAAAATTTAATTGTCATCATTTACTCCCCTTCACTTTAAACCTTTGAGTTGTTTTATTCTGTTGAACACAACATTTATTTATATATATATATATATATATATATATATATATATATATATATATATATATATATATATATATATATAAAAGAAAGCTGGAAGCCTGTTACCATCGACTTCCATAGTATTTGTTTTTCCTACTATGAAAGTCAATGGTTACCGGTTCTCAGCTTTCTTCAAAACGTCATCTTTAATGTTCAACAAAATAAAGAAACTCATAAAGGTGTAAAACCACACGAGAGTTAGTAAATAATGAGTAAATCTTTTATTTTTGGATGAACTATCTCTTTCATCTGTTGTTTTAAAATGCCACAATTAAACCACAGGTTGTATTGTAATGTATTGATACTTATAGACTAGCAAAGACCAATTGAGGTAAAGTTGGGTTTTATATTCACACATTCATTCAGTGACAACCAGAGCTTTAAAGTAATAAATTACAAATACTCAAATTACTGTAATTGAGTAGTTTTCCTCAGAAATGGTAATTTACGAAGTTGTTTTAAAAATGTGTACTTTTACTTTCCCTCGAGTACATTTTTAGTGCAGTATCTGTACTTTTACTCAACTAATTTCCTTCAACCTGCAGTCACTACTTTATTTTTTCTTTTCTATGGTGATTAGAAAAATCATTCCTGTGATTTCCTGTGAAATCGCATCATAATGAACTACCTCAAGACATGAGTGATTTTTAATTGCAGCAAACTGTTTGGAGGCATTAAAAGTGTCTGAAAGAAGATGTCCAAAATCTTTACACATATTGACCCAGGTACTGTTTAGATGAATGTCACCGATGAGAAGATGACGGATGTATATTTTGTTGCCCGAAAGGGCCTTAAACAACCAGCAGGCATAAGATGTTAATATGACGTCAAATTGACGTTGTACCCCAACATTGTGGCCCTTGTGGGGACATTGCATTTGGTTTGGAAATTAAAATCAGGTTGGTGTCAGAACCCAATGTCAGTGTCCAACCTAAAATCAACATCTAATGATGTTACAGCTTGGTGTTGTGTGGACGTTACCATGATGACGTCTATCAGACGTTGGATTTTGGTTGCCATACCTGATGAATAAATGCCAGTATTTGACATCAATATGATTTTAGTTTAAGATGTTGGCTCAACATTGGATTTTGGTCACTTTGTAACACAACCTAAAATAACCAAATATCAACATTGATGGACATCAAAATAATGTTGTCCTTAGACGCTGACTAGACATTGAATTTTGGTCACCGGACGTCACTATCTAAATCTAACCTAATATTAGTGTCGTATGACGTTGTGTGCCTGCTGGGCAATAACTAGATGCACTACAGAATGTTACGTTTACACACATTCACAAATTACATGTAAATGCATCAGCTTTTTACAGCGTAATACTCCCTACTCTTGAGTACTTTTAAAAGGTCTACTTTTTACTCTTACTTTGAGTAATATTTACAAGATACTTTTACTCCACTTGCACTACAGTTTTAGGTAAGTAATGGAACTTTTACTGAAGTATGATTTTTCAGTACTATTTGCACCACTGGTGACAACTCATGGCACAGTCCCTACATTGTTTACCAGGCTACTTTAAATAGTCGGTCTGAAATTGCATGCAATTATGACTTCAAAACAACATTAGCACTATTTAATTGACTGTAAACAGTATTGTACTTTAATAGTCATTGGCTGCTATTATGATTTACCTATTTAGACTTTGCAAAACATGCTTTTCTGAAATTATATTAAGGAGAAAGTCTGAATGTGCGAATATGAAACCAGCTTTACCCCAGTCAGAGAGCAATATGTGTGGAGAATGTCACTATACTGAACAGCTGTATTTAAAAGCGCCTCGTGTTGGTGGGATATTTGAGCTGGTAATGAGATTGCTGTGGTTCAGGCTTGGATTGCAGAAGCGCTGGTGTCAAAACTCACTCCGCCTCTGAGCTCAGGGGTCTCTGCTTACAGTCTACAGCCACTCAGGAGTAGGGATGGTCACATTAGATGCCCTGACCTCTGTTTCTCTTTCTTTCAGTGGATCTGTGGAGGGAGGATGCTGCTGTCGGTGAGGCCGCTGGTTTCTGTCACTGTGTTGACTCTGCTAGGCTGGTGCTGGTACAGTTTTAGGAGGAGGAGAAAGATTAAAGCTTCTCTCTGGACTGGAGACGAGGAGTGTTTGTCAGACGGAAGCAGCCCGGTTTACTTTTCACCTGCTGACAACGGTGTTTTGGGGCAAAGGTCAGTAGTTCAGAGTGTGCGTGACTTGTGTGGTTTGGTTTCTTCTTGATTGTAGTGTCTTCTTGTATAAATAATTCTCTTCGAATATGTTCTTTGACTTGTACACTTGTCTTAAGACTTTGACTAGGAATGAAAAATGAGTGTTGGCCATTCATTTAAAAGGAAAGTTCACCCAAGTTGATGTGTGTGAATGAGTGTGTATGGATGTTTCTCAGTACTGGGTTGCAGCTGGAAGGGCTTCCGCTGTGTAAAACATATGCTGGATAAGTTGGTGGTTCATTCCACTGTGGCGACCCCTGATGAATAAAGAGACTAAGCCGAAGGAAAGTGAATTAACTTAAATTTACTTAGCTGCGAAGTCTCCCCAGGCAAGTTTGTGGCATACACACTTTTCACCCCTGTTTTGTGCATACGACAACAAAAGATAAATTAATGTTTTTGTTTGGGTTTTTTGTTCTGAAAATTCTTATGTTAGAATAGAACTTGTTTAGGTAACCATTGTTTATGAAACTGTATGGGTTCATACGTTATAGTCTAGATCAGGCATGTGCAAACTCGATCCTCGAGGGCCGGTGTCCCTGCAGACTTTTGCTCCAACACTAATCAAACACACCTGAACACCCTAATTAGTGTTTTCAAGATCACTAGAAAGCTACAAGCAGGTGTGTTTGATTAGGGTTGGTGCAAAACTATGCAGGGACACCGGCCCTCCAGGATCGAGTTTGCCCATCCCTGGTCTAGATCCCTTATAATATTTAATATTTTATTTTTTTTATCCACATGTTAACAATTACCACTATATTTGTGAAATGTATAGCTCAATTTTCAGTCTGCGGGGGGAAAAATAAGCTGAATGAAAATGCAAATTCGCTCTCTGTAACAGTTGAAACTTAGTTTTGCTGTTTAGTTAATCATAATTAAAGGGATACTTAGATAATAATAGGAAAATTATCATAATTTGCTCACCTTATACTTGTTTCAAACCTGTTTGAGTTTCTTTTCTTTGTTAAACACAAAAGAAGATATTTTGAAAATGCTGGAAACCTGTAAAACTGCAAAAACACTTTTCTTAGAGTTTTTTTTTTTATTTCTAGTGCAAATATCTAATCCGTAAATCAAGAAGCATTTTCTAGACAAGCAAAAAATATAATCTTTTTTTTTTTTTAGAACAAGTCAGTTTTTCATTGAAACAAGCTAAATAATCTTACTCCAAACCAAAAACAAGATCATTTTATTTACCCCATTGGCAGATTATTTAATAGGATTATTGTCAGATAAGGATTAACTCGCTTAATTAAAAAATTATAGAATACACAAGACATGTCCCTTATATCATTTTGAATGGGGAAAAGTGTAACGGTCAATATGGTGAATAAAGCCCTGCCTACTAGTACAGGAGCCAATTTTGATCACTATATTTCGAAAAAGCCTGCCTTCTAGTACTGGAGCTAATCATCGATTGCTATAGACTGACAATACTCCAGGGGAGGGGCTCGGACCAGATGTGGGTTTCTGCAGATTTTGTGTGTTTTAGATGTTTAGAAATAAAACTAAAGACACAGTTGTTATTTGATTTTATTGGTGATTCCTAATATGAAATTTAATAGTAAGCTTGGCAAGCTGTTTTGGAAAGTTTGATGTTTCCCTATTCACACAGATCGCCCGAGCATACTGCCCGAGAGGCGTTTCAATGGCCGCTGAGTGAATAACTTGCCTTAAAGGGACATTGCTTAATTTTGACACATTATTTCTGAAAGCAAAACAGTATTTTTGACTTATCCAGAAAATGCTTCCTCATTTAAGAATTTTTAAATATTTAGACTAGAAACAAGACAAAAACTCATAAAAAGAATCTCATAAAGCAAGGATGTATATTCGCTCTTGACATTGCTGGGGACATACATCCCTAGAGTGCATGCATTGAACAGCAGAAATTCTGTTTTGTGCTTTTAAAAACATACTTAAACTTAAAGTACTAAATAATATAAACTAAACACTTAATAATACGAAAACAATCCCGTCCCATGCTGCAAAAGTCAATTTACATGATTTTACTGCAGTCGGATATAGGATAAGAACTCATATATGAATAATAAAGAGAAACTGACGCGTCATTACTCCACTTTGCGCTACATCACCGTCAACCCGGAAGATGAAATTAGCTGACAAAAGCGCAAAATTATCCAGTTTTCCCCACAATTAAACCTGTCAGGTGCTAACATTGTCTTAAGTGATGCTCAACACGCACAAATCTGTTACAATCTAAAAACAGTACTCGAGGGTTTCTTGAACCTTTAAAACCATATGAGGGTAAGTAAATAATGTGGACATTTTAATTTTTGGGTGAACTATCTCTCTAATAATATTTTCACACGGTGTGAACAGTGTTTTTGTTCATGCAAATATGTAGCATTATTCATTCTTTTAGCAGTGGGGCTAATGTTTACATTCATGAAGAATGGAAAATCTAGGTTCATGGCAAAGTTGGCCATCTTGACCAATCCAAGTAAGTTATGTTGATCATTTTCCTGTTTTGAGATTAAAGACAAACACCAGACTGTTTTTTTTAATAGTGACCCAAAGATGGACCAAAACATCTCCAGATCCCCTGAAATTACAGAGTTAACGGACACATCACAATTTCTGGAAATCCACAAGTTTACCAGTACCTCACCTATTATAGGCCTCAACGAGAGGGTTCGGCCTGAGCCAGAAGGAGAAGTATCGATTCGTTTCCCTGAGCCAAACCCAAGCAAAAAAGAAGAGAATGACTTTACTGGTGAAGTTCATCAAGAATGGGGAGAAGTTCATCAAGATGACTTTACTGATGAGAAAGATGGCAGCACCCTGTCTGATTTCTCCCCTGAACGAAGCCAGGAGAACATGGAGATGATCAGTCCTGTTCTGGTCCAGCAAGTAATACAGACAGCAGAAAACCAGCACTCCAGTGATCCACTTTCAAGACTTCCAAACGGTGGATTTCAATCTGCTTCTCAAGATCTAGTGCAGCATCAAAGCATCAGTGGCGATGACAACGGCAGAGAAACCGGCTCATTCAGGAAAAAACTGCTCCGTGATTTAGGAGCTTCTATTGGAGATGATTCTGGATGTGGTTCCAGCTTCTCAGAGGATGTTTCTGGTGCAGAGAGACTGACCTGTGAGATCTCAGAGGAGGAACAAAGCTTTTTAATGACAGAATCAGACACAGCCAGCATTGATGGCAAAATGATTCCCAGCATTCTCGGAGCGGGAGAGGAGGAAGCCTGGCATGGTACGTTTGTTTGTATATTAAAAATTTTTTCTCGAAAAAGGAAAGAAATTTAGTCCACTAAAGGAAAAAAAGGTTTTTTTTTGGTAATCTCTTGGAGTTTGGTGTCTCTTGTTGTTGTTGTTGTTCTTGTTCTTGTTAAAAATCGCAAGATGTCCTTCGAAAAGAGTAGGTGTTTAATCATATTTGCCCATTGGTCTCTGTCCATCATGGCCTCCTAACCATCCCCATATCTGGGTTCAAGACACAGCTGAGACTTGAACCAGTGACCTTTTTGCTATGAGGCGACAGTGCTAACCACTGAGCCACCGTGCTGCCAAAGGAAGACATAACTATTATTAAAGTTAAAAGTCAATGAAAACTCACTTCATCTGCTACAACTCATCTGGTTCAACTCGCTTCATCTAATATTTGTTGTGATCACAGCAAAAATGTGCAAATTCATAAACATTATAAAATAAAATCATGTTTGGAGGCAATATTTTCAGATACGTCAAATAAATTTGGGCACTGCATGTATTTGTTTTGTTTTTATGGATTATGCATTTAAATATATTCCATGGAGAAGCACATGCCTACTAAATCTGAGTAGAAATGCTGTATTTAAATAATTATTTGCATGTTATATTCAATCAGAGAGATGATTCAGTCATAAAGCACTAAAGAAACGTGTGCTGCATTTACATTGACGCTGTCTCCAGGTTCAGGTGTTGAAAGTTGCGTTGTTGCTGATACTCAAATGAGCAGCTTGGCTCCTCCTCCTGCCCCGCCCATCATCCAGTGGGACATAGAAGTGCCAGCGGTGAGCCCTGCCCACAGACACACCCACAGACTAATCATTTTTAAACACAATTGACTTGTGTATGAATGTGTTCAGAGATGCAGCACAGCAGGAAAGCTCAGGAAGACTTACTACAGGGACTACAAAGATGTTGAAGATTGATAGATATAAGAAGAGTAACATGACTTTTATTAGTGACAGAATGACTTTTTATTATTTATATGGTGTAGAATTAATTTTTTTAAAGGTTTAAACCAAGTCCTGTCTTTCCAGCATCTTGTTGGCCGATTGATCGGGAAGCAGGGAAAGTTTATGAACTTCCTGAAGCAAAGCTCTGGAGCACAGATCTACGTCTCCACACTGCCGTTCACTCCCGATATTCAGATCTGCCACATTCAGGGTACGTTTTCCCACGATGATGATTGTATTTGACTCTCTACTAAAGCTCAGTGCTGAATTCACATGTGTTTGTGTTGATCCAGGCTCACAGCAGCAGGTGGATGAAGCTCTCTCGCTCGTCAGGAAGAAATTCAAAGATCTGGATTTGAGTAATTGTGCTCCTCTGCCCTGCCTGCCCATCACATCCTGGGTAACGAGTGCTTGTGAATGTGTACATTAATCTAGATGCATAATAAAGGTGTTTTTGTTTGTGACCCTGGACAACAAAATCAGTCATAAGTGTCCTTTTTGAAAATTGAGATTTATACGTCACATTTATACAAAGCTGTGTAAGTGTAAATACGCTTTCTATTAATATGTGGTTTGTTAAAGATAAAACTATTTGAAAATCTGGAGCCTGAGGGTTAAAAAAATTTAAAGTTTTTAAAAAATTGTCTTAAGTTGAAGAAGTTAAGTTCTTAGCAATGCACATTATTAATATATATATATAATATTTTAATATATTTACTGTACAAAATATCTTTATGGAACATGTTTTCTTAATATCTTTAATGATTTTTGGCATAAAATAAAAATATATCATTTTTACCCACACGTTGTATTTTTGGTTGTTGACAAAAACATTCCTGTGGAACATAAGACTGTTTTGACATCCAGGGTCACATTTCAGAAAAGCTTTATTACTTTGCTTAATTAATGCATTATTCCTCAGGCTCAACCATTTTATTAGCAAAAATGTCTGATGGTTTAGGCACCACTTGAAGGTGCAATAGGTGATTGTCTTAAGAAACATTTTTGTTGTGCTGGTTGAAAGTTTCAAATTTCAATTGCAATGATTAAAGTAAATTATCTAAATGTATTTATATGTATTTTTATATTCTGGGTGAGGCATAGGACTAAAAAATATCATCCAATTGTTAAAATTTGTCAGGTCGACAATTCCCATAATTCTGATAAGTAGCCCAAACTGTCTGCCAACAAATGTAGATTTGTACATCTGCAGCCGTTCACGCAGATCCGCCATTTGCGCGTTCACCTGCACACGAGAGAGAGTGGTAAAATCAAATGCTGAACCAAAACTTTTGAAAATCCTGAATCAATATTGAAGTTACTTTTGCTCGCTGGAGGAAGGATGACACCATGGCTGAAGTATTTCTTATAGACAGGTAATGTTTTGTTTTAGTCACGCAAAGCGGATGTAGATTGTGTTCTTTTATGAATGGGTTATGAGCACAGAAGTGTTGATCAGTCACTGAAATCTTCCGGCGAAAGACTGATGTAACTTTTTTCAGTTTCATAAGGGAAATTTTACAGCATTGATAATGTAGATTTTTATTTAGTTTAACAACAAAACATCAGTAAATAATGCTATTCTGCCTAGCCTGCTTTACTGAGGTGAAGTTGTTTTCTTTATTCACATTGGTTCATTTTTGAACAATGACAACCTGTGACGCGCTCCCTATATAGTTTACCATGCTACTCTGAATATTTGGTGTAAAATAGCATGCAAGTATGGCTTAGTAATAAGCATAATTCCTGCACCCCCCCAGGCAAGCACTAATCATACAGTAGCGGCTTTAGGACAAACGCATGAGAGAGTGAGACCAACAATCCTTGAATGCCTGAAATATTGCACATTATGACAAGTTTTGCTTGCTACACAAATAAAAACCTGCTAGATATAATACTGTTTTTGGAGGAATTGTAGTTTTATAAAGTACTATAAAGTTTTCTAACTGGTGAACGACATGATCTTGTGGCTCTCTGTCTTCTTTAATGTGTGTGTCCATGATATCAGGAGGTGTGGCATTGCAGGGGAGGGGAGGGACTATGTTTTAAAGGTATTATGCTAACCGGTTAGCAGATCACCTACTGCACCTTTAAGCAGAAATCCATGTATGGTCCAAAAAGCAATTGCCATAATATTTACTGTGAAATCTATTCATCTATATTTTTGCATTTTTGCTGAAGTGTAATATGATGATTGTGCAAAGTAACAGTTATTTGTCTTTAGCAACACTCATTCATTTTCCTTTGGCTTAGTCCTTTATATATCAGGGGTCATCACAGCGGAATAAACCACCAACTATTTCAGCATATGTTTTACACAGCGGATGCCCTTCCATCTACAACCCAGTTTTGGGAAACACCCACACACTGTCACTTTCACACATACACTATGGCTAATTTACTTCATCCAATTCACCTAGGGCATGTCTTTGGATTGTTGGTGAAACCGGAGCACCCGGTGGAAACCCAAGCCAACATGAGAAGAACATGCAAACTCCACTCAGAAATCCCAACTGACCCAGTCGGGACTCAAACCAGCGATCTGTGAAGCGACGGTTTTAACCACTGAGCCACCGTGCTGCCCCTTTAGCAACACTATGAACATAAATTGAATATAATCATAAACAAACCATTGACACTCAAAAACTGACTTAATGTTTTGTGTTCAACAGAAGATAGAAATTCATACAAGTGCAGAGACACTTGTGTTTTTGGGTGCATTGTTATTTAAAAGATGTACCACACCAAGATTGACAGCACTGACATTGAATATCTTGACACGATGACAGAGCAGTGTTTGTGTGTGTTTGTCTCTATAGTTGCTGCTTCCTCAGGATGTGTTTGTGGAGGTGATGGTGTCACGGGTGGAGGCGGCTCATCATCTGTTCGTTCATCAGTACAGTCATCCGTCTCACCAGGTGCTTCCCACGCTCATACAGGCCATGCAGCTCTGCTACTCTCAGCCGGGGTGTCCCAGCCTGCCCACTCCTGTTGAAGGTAAATCAACAAACAAACCTAAAATCAGCAATCGTCTACAGTGCATCTGGAAAGTATTCATAGCGCTTCACTTTTTCCACGTTTTTTTTTTTTTATGTTACAGCCTTATTCCGAAATGGATTAAATTCATTTATTTCCTCAATTCTACACACAATACCCCATAATGACAATGTGATTTTTATTATATATTTTTTTTAATTGTTGCAAATTTATTAAAAATAAAAAAATAGGTATTCACAACCTTTGCCATGAAGCTCTAAATTGAGCTCAGGTACATTCTGTTTCCACTGATCATTCTTGAGATCTTTCAGCAGCTTCATTGGAGTTCATCTGGAGTCAATTCAGTTGATTGGGCATGATTTGAAAAGACATACACCTGTCTATATAAGGTCCCAGGGTAGACGGTGCATGTCAAAGCACAAACCAAGCATGAAGACAAAGGAATTGTCTGACTTCCGAGACATGATTGTCTTGAGGCACAAGGCTGGGGAAGGTTACAGAAAAATGTATGCTGCTTCTGAAAGTTCAAATGAGCACAGTGGCCTCCATCATCCGTAAGTGGAAGATGTTTGGAACCACAAGGACTGTTCCTTGAGCTGGCCGGCCATCTTGGCTGAGTGGGAGAAGGGCCTTAGTCAGGGAGGTGGTCAATATCCCGATGGTCACTCTGTCTGAGCTCCAACGTTCTTCTGTGGAGAGAGGAGAACCTCACAGAAGGACAACCATCTGTGCAGCAATCCACCAATTAGGCCTGTATGGTAGAGAGGCCAGACGGAAGCCACTCCCCGTCTGGAATTTGCCAAAAGGCATCTGAAGGACTCTCAGACTATAAGAAACAAAATTCTTTGGTCTGATGAGACTAAAATTGAACTCTTTGGAGTGAATGCCAGGCATTGCGTTTGGAGAAAACCAGGCACTCATCACTAGGCTAACACCATCCCTACAGTGAAGCATGGTGGTGGCAGCATCATGCTGTGGGGATGTTTTTCAGCAGCAGGAACTGGAAGAGGAGTCAGGATAGAGGGAAAGATGAATGCAGCAATGTACAGAGACATCCTGAATGAAAACCTGCTTCAGAGTGCTCTTGACCTCAGACTGGGGAGACGGTTCATCTTCCAGCAGGACAATGACGCAAATGAAATGTTTTTACCATAAAAATAACTATTGCTGCAGTAACACAAAATAAATGATGATCACTTTAAATTGATGATATAATAATATTTTTTTACACTGTTAAGACCCCCTGTCCCAATAACCTGTCCAAGTCATTTTACATTTCATACAGGTTATGTGTTCCAAAAATGTAAGATATTGGGTAAAAAAGGTTGCATACTAGTTTTTGTTTCATTGTTGTCTCTGTTTTTAAGACACAATATCACAGTAGCAATGAGTTCAACATCTTACCAAGGTTGATTTTGTTCTAAATGGCATGCAAATGTGCCAATACGTAACTGATTTTTAGACAACAGTTCATCAAATAAGTTAATTTTGTTATGTTAGACCAAGTATTGTCAGTTTTTTTTTTTTTACAAGCAATTTAGCTGCAGATTCCGAAAAAAAAATTAATTTGCAAGTAATTAGATTAAATGTTTTATGCAATTGGATAAAAAAAATTAGCAGTCTAATAATAAATGTTGCCATTGACACTTGATCTAATGAATGTTTTTAAATATAATTAAATATTCTTATGTATTTTTTGTGGCTTATATACAGTACATGCATAGATGGCATTACTTGTAGTAGATTTAATTAACTCCAGAATGGTGAGAATTTATTAGTCATTTAGTTCATAGAATTCAGTTTTTTTTTTTTTTTTTTTTTTTTTCCTTCTATGGCAGTGGGTGTGGTCTGTGCTGCTCCGGTAACAGGAAGTGGCTGGCAGAGAGCACAGGTCATCCAGTATGATGGAGAGACTGCCACCACTCATATCAGATATGTAGATAGCGGAGGATACGACACCGTGAACAGCACCACCCTCAGGCAGATCAGGTCCAGTGCTTTCCTCCTTTGACTTTTTTTTATTTTTATGAATATAATCTAATATTTGAAGTCTGTTTTCGCAGGTCAGACTTTGTGACGTTACCTTTCCAGGCTGCAGAGGTTCTGCTAGACAACATCATGCCTTTGCCAGGTAAACCTACAGTAGGCCTGTTTGTGATTTAAAAATTCATTGTGGATTGCTTTTTCTGCTCATGAATATGTATGTTAGGTAAAAAAAAAAGTAAATACTTTTTGCTTTGCTAGGTGATGAGGAGTTTTCTCTGGAAGCCAAAGAAGCACTGGAGGAATCAACTGCTAATGTGGCCTTAATTCTTAAGGTAATAACACCCAAACACATTTTTTTTGTCATTGTTCTCTGATAATGTGGATCTAGATTATTTCCACTTTATTGCATCATTTAAAGAGACTGGGCATCCTCAGAATGCTTTGTTAGCTGAACATCTTTGACAGGGTTCCCACATTTTGTCTATGGTCAAGAAAAAAACTGAGAAATTCTTCAATTTAAAAATCTTAAATTTAAATCTTGTACAATAAACCTGAAAATTGTGCAGATTTTATCAGTTTTCAGAGAATTTAACAAATTTTAAAGTTCTTTGAACATAACTGTTTAAAATGGTCAAACTTTTCAAAAATTACTCTGACATTAACATAAATTTGAAGTGGAAATAAAGCGTTTGGTCATATTTCTAGGAATACAAGTCAGTTATTATTCTAATTTGAAACATCCTGTGACTTTCATATAAAAGACAATCACATACTGCAATTAAGTCAAGCAAGCATAAGCTCCACATTTTGATTGTAGCAAATATACACACGCTACTAGTTTCAGTTTGATATTTAATTATGTTTAGTTTCATGACATGTACTGTATAATTGTTGTATGTCGTGAATTTCACTATGGTTTGTATTTTATACTTGCATAATAAGCATGTTTTGTGGGCTAAGGAAATATTTTGTTTATATCTGAAACTTACATTTCAAAGAATTGTTTTCAAAATCTTAACTTATGGTCCTGTTTTCTGGAAAATGTTCACGTATGTGAATGGTCACATACAATACAATTGAACAAACAATAAATTGTACAAATTTGTGCATTTAAGTAACCATTCATAATGTTTTAAAAGTCTCTATTTTTGTGTTTCAAATCTGCTTAGTCCCCTCTCCCCTGCCACAAAATGGTTTATTATATAAACATTTTAACTAAAACCACATACACTCATTTATAACTTCTTATTTATAAGCGAATGTGGAAAGAATTGCAAAGATTTACTTTTAAAATTATGGTAATACTACATTTTGAGTTGTTGTTGTTGTTGTTGTTGTTGTTGTTGTTATTATTATTATTATTATTATTATTACTATTAATATTATTATTATCATTAGTGACCCATTTGGAATGAGTTAGAATTCATGATTTCATAAAAACAGTCTTGATTTATTATACATATTTAAATACATATTTCTGTGTAGTACATATATTATGTCTAACAAAACATCATTAAAACATGAAATATTACTCTAAATATACATTAAATTTTGCACAATTATATCTCTTCAAATGTTATTAAAAAAAAAATCTAAAAACATCTGAAAATAACTATTTTGATGGTGTTAAAGGGTTAAGTATAGTTCTCTTACTAAAATGTATATGAAGAGATGCAAAATAGTGCCATCTGGAATTTTCTTCTATAATGAGCATTTTTCACAGCCTCATGTGTATGTTCAATTATTTCTTGTTAAAAGTAATGAAAATAACCTTTTCTTTGCCATAAAGTGAAATTACTGAATCAAAACATAGGAGCCTAAAAAATGCCTATTTTAGAATAAAAATTTAGATGGCACTTAGAGGTTTTTGCATGTAAACTCTTCGTATTTTTATTAGAAATGTTTATTGTTTATGCAAAGGGATAGTTCAACAAATTTATGCATCATTTACTCAACCTTGGCCTGTCCAAAGCTGTTTGAGTTTATTTTTATTTTATTTGATCTGTTATAAGGGTCTTCTGGTATTTTGAAGAATATTATAAACCTGTAACCATTAACTTCCATAGTATTTATTTTTCCTACTAAGGAAGTCAGTGGTTACATCTTTGCAAAATTCTTCAAAATATGTGTTCAACAAAAGAAAGTCAAACTGGTTTAAAACAAGTCAAGAGTGAGAAAATGAGGGCTGAAATACCCCTTTAACAGTTACTAGGTCTTCATTAAACAAAACTTCAACTTTTCTTCTGTATAAAAGTGATGGATGTTGTCTGTGTTCAGGTGACTGGCAGTCAAGATGGCCTTCCTCTGGTGCACCTGTGGAAACAGACAGGAGACGAGGTATTTAATATCACTCCTTTTTGCTTAAACAGATCTAAAATGTCAGCGTAAACTGTCTTGTATGTGCTCTGTGTGTTTGCAGATGGTTCTGATCAACAAATCACTGGCTGATCAAGGGTTTTTCAGCTGGTTTGACCCTCAGTGATGCTCTCCTGAACACCCGTTACACTGTAAATCCTCTTTTACTCTTTTGTACATTTGTTTGTTGTATGGAGATTGTGTTGGAAACCTCATTTTTGAATCTTTCTATTTAACTGGTTGATACGATGCTATTATGATGTTATTTAAAAGATAATTGAATTAATTTATAATCCCAGCATGCATCGCAGGGTAAATCTGACTTAATGCAGTACATAAATTCTGCTCATAGGATACTGCTGTTAATATTGTACTGTTTTCTCAGATAGTCTCCTAAAATGATGATGGGTTGAAAGCTTGTGTTATGCTCCGGTGTTTTGATATTGAGGTATATTGTTTTTGTTTTGTAGTCACGTTTGCTTTGTTACCTCTCAGTTTTGTATTTAGTTGTGTTTGAGGAAGATAAGAGTGGAGATGGTGCTCTCTAAACTCTATACTTTTTACACTGACGCTGCCAAACATCTCACTGCTGTTGGAGTAAAAGGTGTGTGGAAATCACAAACATGTTGGACTTCGTCTCTTGTGCTTGTTGAATTTAAAACGTGAAGATTTCGCATCACAATATTAGGGATTGTCATTATCATAAAACAGCTAGCAAATCATTTGTTTTAGCTATTTAGTACTTATAGCTTCATTTTTAACACTTAATCCATACAAAGATTACATACATAATATATTACATTCACCGTAAATATATATACAGCGGGAAAAATAAGTATTTATCACGTCACCGTTTTTCTCAGAAAACATATTTCTAAAGTTGCTGTTGACTTGAAATTTTCCCCAGATGTTGGTAACACCCAAAGAAATTCCTATTTGCAAAAAAGCAATCTAATTAGTCTACAAATTAAGTTATGTGTAGTAAAATGAAATGATGGAGGGAAAAAGTGTTGAACACATGAAGAAATGAAGGTGTAGAAAGGCAGTGAAAGCCCAGACAGCTGCTTAAATCTTTCAGTAGTTCTTCAGTAACCCTCTGCTCTTCCTCAGTGTTAATGAATATCAGCTGCTTCAGTCCAACATCTGCATTATCAGGATGATGAAGATGAAACTAGAGTGGACATTTTCAGCAAGACAATGATCCAAAACACAGCCAAGGAAACTCTCAAATGCTTTCAGAGAAAGAAAATCAAGCTATAGAATGGCCCAGTCAGTCACCTGACTTGAACCCAATATAAAATACAAGATAAAGATCAGATTTGATAGACGAGTCCCACAGAACCATCAAGATTTTTACACTCTGTTGAAGTCTGAAAAACTCACACCTGAGCAATTCATGTGACTTCATTCTCCATTTGAGAGGAGTCTTTAAGCTGCCATCACCAAACAAGCCTTTTAAATAAAGTATTAAATACATTTCAGTAGTTCAGTACATTATCCTTGTGTCATTCCATTGTTATTATAGATAACTAATTTTTCAGATTTGTTTTATTTATATGTGTGTATCGTTTGGGTTTTTGCCAAAATCTGGTTCAATACCTTCTTAACAGCTTCTTTAGAAATATTATTCCCAGGGTGTTCCATACTTATTTTCTCCACTGTATTTTTAAGTCATAAAAGTCTTAACTTGGTAAGACTCCAGGGTTTTTCAGATGCCTATTCAATGAGTGTCCTATAAAGGGTTTAAGACTGAAGCTTTGTGCAGGAGTTTTGTGTTTAAAAAGCTTTATTGAAAAATGAAAATTGTAGCATAAAATTTAGCTGGTTAAGTATTTTAGCAGAAGCTGCTGAAGAATTAAAGGACAGGATCATTTTCTCCAAATTTGCCTACATATCAACATTTAATACATGGATTTTTAATAAAGTAAAATTATCCTTTAGTCGAAAATGTTGACTGTTTTCAGAGATGCATAGAGTATTATAAATAAATAGTTTCTGAAGTCAGCTCATCAAATGTTCAAGAAATCACATGCATTGGTATCTTATAGCCAGCAGATGGCACTCAGTGTAAAGCTTAGAATGTCATAAAACGTGGTTGAGAAAATATATATTCAGAAATATTACTATATTTATAACTAAATTATATAATATGATTTAAATATTTTATATGTAATATAATTTCAATATTGTAATTATATATAAATATAATAGTTTCAGAATAGTGATTACATTTGTAATTGTTTTAAAATAATAATTGTTTATAATAATATTTATATGCATATGAATTAAATATTGGTTAAGAATGGCAGTAATTATAGTAGCATATTTGATTAAAAAAAAAAATCATCTGATGACAATAAATTCTATACACGGTAAGAAATGCTGGGTTACTTAAACCCAAATAAGGACTAACCCAAACATTGGGTTGAATTTGGTCCTATTAATTTAATTTTAAAAGAGTAACCCTTCAATTGTGTTAGTCCCTATTATACTCAGAATTGTGTTGTAATAACCTGCCATTTTTTAGAGTGTAGTGCTTTTCACAATAGTTATTGTTCCATATTAAAAACCAAAATTTTCTACATTTAAAATATATAAAATAATCATCCTTTTAGTAAACGTCATGTGATTCAGTCACCAAAATAGAATGTTTAATTTTCCATTTGTTTTCTGCTGCATACTGTACATTGTACATTGTAAAAAGCAATTAGTTGACTTGCCTTAAAGTTAACTTATTGCTTTTAACCTTTGTGCACTGGTCAAATTGACTACTCTTTTATGTTATGTTCAAGATGAAAACATTCTCACACACTCAGACACGCATACACATACTTTAATTTGCTAATAAACTCCATATAAAACCCAGAAACTTTTTTTTGCATCTAAAGGGTTAATGGTGCTAACTGATGATCAGCAGTAAAATGATAAAACAATTAAAGATGCATGATTATATGGTGTCATGGTTTTGTAGTAAAAAAATGTGGTTATAATGGAAGTAAATGGGGCCACCAACAGTAAATTAGAGAGAGAAAAAAATTAATTAAAAACAATGCATCAACGGCAATATTTTTTCACCTTCAAGACTTTGATTAAAAAATCCAGTCCACAATCACTTTTTATATTGAAAATACGTCTCTTTTTTTTAACCAAATATGTGAAATCATTTGTGAACTTGCCATATTAAAAATCCTGTAATTTTTAAGCAATTTAGTAGTTTTGATCAGGACTGAGGAAAATAAAATGTAAAAAATAGTTTATCAGATGCATTTTAACAGCAGTTTAATTGAGTGAATGTTTTTGTCCTGAACATAACAAAAGGGTAGTACATTTGAACAGTGTATCATTGAGTTTTTTTTTTTCTTTCAAAAATTCAAAGCATTTTATCAAAATATGTGTCAAAATAAGACTTGTCACCAAAAATCATTCTGCTAACACAGAAAAGGTTATGCCCGTTAAGACTCAAAACCACCCCAGAGTGGATGAAAACATCTCCAACAGCACATAAGGGTTAAAGTGAGTGAACCTGCAGCCTTAAAATTAAGTAAATTAACTACATGTACAATTAAACAAATTAAGTCAAGTCAACTTAAAAGTTCCAAGTTATAACATGTTACTCAATTTTCATTCATAAGTAACCAATCGCTTTTTCCAGTCTACCACAGAGTCTATATTTATTAGTGGCGATAAACAGAGAAACGCATCCAGCTGACTTGAATAAATATCACGTCTGTGTTCCTATGTGAAAGATCACACCGCAGAGCACTTTTCAGAGAAAAGGGTGACTTCCATTGCAACGATTTGCATGAAATTTCATGTAAAAGTGCACCGAAATGGGCTGAATCCATAAAGTGAGCGCTGGCATTCTTCAATAAACATGCAGAAAAGCCCCAGTGTGTGTGTGTCGCCACAGGGGGTTTGATTGCTTTGCTTTATGCCGCCGCTGATTCTGTTGCATGCAGACTCGTATTCTCCCGCTCAACTCTGCGATTTCTATTCCCAGAGCAGAGAATCCTTCTGTTTCCAGAGTGGCCTGATGAATGTGTATTATCCTAAAGAGGCGCATTGATCTGGTAGGCAGCCAACAGATGCACGGCATTAAAAAATGAGACTTTCAGTAAGTAGAAGATCCATTCATTAATCAAACGCAGATGCCCCCGCTGAGTGTGTGTGTGTGGGTCTCCCTCACAGATTGAGCTCATATAACATGATGCTGTTCACTTTTCTTGACGCAGGAAACACTCTTAACTATTAGTAGATCCAAATATATCTACAACTCTACACAGTGTCTGCTTCAATGGGAGAAGTCATTCATTTCAGAGTTGGAGTATCAGTTTAAGACTGGCATTTACTGTTTGAGAATATTAGAAGTGTCATGTACTTTATGAATTATCTCTGTGATTATTAAAGTAAAACACTGCAGGTTAATGGGGTAAAATACTAATGAACAAGTCATTTTCACCATACTTTCTCAGTTCATTGATTATATTATGACCTGCAAACGGATATAGACCATTTTGAGGGATGTAAACGAAAACAATGGTCCCAGCGTATTTCCTGTTTTATATTTTCGATTTCTATAGCTTCAGAGAATCCAAAAAGAGTCACATATGGATAAATAATGTTATGACAACTGTTTTAACATTAAGTTATGATTGAATTGCTTCTTGTTACAGTTATGAAGTAGTTTGATAACTAGCAGGACATGTTCATGGGCCAATGACATCACATTGAAATGGTTTATATTTTGTATTTCAGGGTTTCTGAAAGTTTGTTTAAAAATGACACATTATTCTATTAAATGCAGCATGTGCTAATTTGCAGTTCTTTCACCAATGTTAGATTTTAAAGTTCTTCTTTTTGACACACAGTTGAGGACAACAGTATTAGCCCTCCTATAGAATTTTTATTCATTCATTAATTTTCTTTCGACTTAATCCCTTTATTCATCAGGGGTCACCACAGCGGAATGAACCGCCAACTTATCAAGCATATGTTTTACACAACCGATGCCTTTCCAGCTGCCACCCAGCACTGGGAAACATCCATGCACACTCACTTAGTTTATTCAGTTCACCTATAACCCATGTGTTTGGATTGTTTAATTAACCGTTAGTTGTGCAGTTTAATTTACAGAATTTCTACAAAGCATGTTAGAGTTTTTTTAACAGGGGTGGTTTTTGGAATATTTGTTTATCACTCCATAATTCAGAAAATACTGCAAACAGCCAGGAAAAAAGATTCATGTTTGTAGATTGTAGCATAAAAGGCTGTATAACTGGGTTTTTGCAGGGTCTTAAAATATCTTAAATCTCAAAAATCTAAATTTGATTTACTGAAATATTGTGTTGTAGGTCTTTTCCTTTGTTCATGTATTGCTACCCAATCTGGCCATTAACACCCATAAAATCAATTTCAATAAAACGTCAAACTTTTTATTTTAAAAGGTCATTTTTAACTCTTTATTATAATGGTTTAATTATTTTCCTTACAATAACGTTTGTTTAAACGTGCTCCATGTATTTTTTGCTGAGGACACCGACCTGGACAGATTGTTGTGCATAGATTTAGTTTATGAAAGTTTTTAAAACTTTCAAAACATTTGTTAATTTTTTTAAAAAAATTATTTTAAAGAAATTTTATGTTGGAAAAAAAGTGTATGGATACAAGTAGAGCTTGCTTGTTTTACACAATATGTAAAAAAATTTTGCTAAGAAATATCCAAAATATTATTTTTTTATTATTAATTTATTATTGTATTATTTAATGTATTAAATTATAATAATTTTTTTTAATAGGGCAAATTAAAAAATTTTCCATCTGGGCCATTTGAAAAATTCTTCAGCCCTTTATGAGTCTAAAATTTCATTCATAATGGTCTTAAAAATGGCTTAAAGTCTTAAATTGAACTTGGTGAAACCTGCAGAAACCCTGATGTTAGCAGCCAAATGATGTGTTATGTGCATTATATTCCTCTGTATTTATATTATTTATATATATATATATATATATATATATATATATATATATATATATATATATATATATATATATATATATATATATATATATATATATATATATATATATTATAATTTTTTTTTATTTGTGTTTTTATATAATAAGAGCTGCTGAAGTGGAAATTTGTAGCTCAATGCAGGAGAAAAAAGCTATCTTTGAGAAAACAGCCTTAAAAATTGTAATTAAAATCAGTCACAAATTGATAAAGTGCAGCAAAACAATAATATAGTGGGCTGAAAAAGCACTTTCAGATTTTATTATTGATATATTCAGGGGAAAAAAACAACAATAACAAAAAATGTTGGCTTTTGCATATGTTTTGCATTATTATTTATGAATAAAATTTTCTTCTGTTAGTACAGTGGTTGAACCGCATCTCTGAATTTTCATTGCCAATTTTAGCCAATCATATTCATTTGTTTTGGGTCAATTTTAAATTTCCACAACCAGCGCACAGCCTCAGGGAAAGGAGATTAAATATACATCTTCATAACAAGAAAACTGATTTTAATACTATATATCACAGTTGAAACATCAATTTAGGACAGTGTTTCTAGTCTGCTGTGGGTTTGAGGAAGTTTAATAGTACATTAGCAGGATAATCTACTGTATGAATGATCTTAGTGTTTATTAAGCGAGGCACTAATGACTGGCTGGTTAAAGAGTTCTCATTTGGCTGTGGTGGGAGATCCAATGTCGTTGTTTTCTTTTGTGAAACTAGGGCTGCAGTCATTTGATAAACTTCCTATTTGAGCATTTCCATATCAATGAAGTCAGCAGATGTCACACTAACACTGATCTATCCATTCGGCATGCTCACTCAGCAAAGCGGAGAAACACACCGACTGCATGCAGTATGTGGGGGTGTCAGGGTTTTAGCATACATTATACATTTTAAGTAATGTATATTGTATATATAAATAATATTAGTTCAGTTTTTAAACAATCAAGATATTTTGGAAGGGTTAGGGTTATAGTCGTCACTAGTTATATAATGTATAAATCATTTTTATTCATTTCAGATATATCTCATTTTTGAGATGAAAAAAATACATAAAATTAAATGTATATTTACAATTTATTTACTTTGGAAAGTCGTCACTATATTATACAATATGTAAATGTTTTTTGTCATTTTTATTCATTTCAAATATATGTCATTTATAAAATCCATTACTTGAAATAAAATGCACATTTACTGAAATGGATTTTAAATATACAGTTGTCAGAATTAATAGCCCCCTGTTTATATTTTCCCCCAATTTTTGTTTAATGAAGAGAAGATTTTTTTCAACACATTTCTAAACATAATAGTTTTAATAACTCATTTCTAATAACAGATTTATTTTATCTTTGCCATGATGACAGTAAATAATATTTGACTAGATATTTTTCAAGACACTTCTATACAGCTTAAAGAGAGATTAAAGGCTTAACTAGGTTAACTAGGCAAGTTAGGGTAATTAGGCAAGTTATTATATAACGATGGTTTGTTCTGTAGACTATCGAAAAAAAATTGCTTAAAGGGGCTAATAATATTGACCTTAAAATGGTGTTAAAAAATTAAAAACTTCTTTTATTCTAGCCGAAATAAAACAAATAAGACTTTCTCCAGAAGAAAAAACATTATCAGACATACTGTGAAAATTTCCTTGCTCTGTTAAACATCATTTGGGAAATATTTAAAAAAGAAAAAAAAATTCAAAGGTGGGCGAATAATTCTGACTTCAACTATATATATATATATATATATATATATATATATATATATATATATATATATATATATATATATGATTCATAATGCTATTTGGCATTGCGTTATTATGGCTGTGCAGGGAGAAAGCAATTCCCTAAATTATAGACAAAGTATATTGTATTATACCCTGCACCACAAAACCAGTCTTCATTTGCAGAGGTATGTTTGTGAGAATAGCCATAAGTACATTGTATGGGTCAACAATATTGATTTTTCTTTGATGCCAAAAGTAATTGGACTATGAAGCAAAGATCATGTTCCATGAATACATTTTGTACATTTCTTACTGTAAATACATCAAATCTCTATTTGATTAGTGAGATGCATTACTGAACTCTTAATTTGGAGAATTTTAAGTTTAATTTGTTCAGTATCTAGATTTATTTGAACCCTCAGATTCAAGATATTGCATCTCAGCCAAATATTATCCTAATCCAATAAAGTGTACATCAATGGGAGGCTTATTATATATCAAACTTATAACTTAAAAGATGTCTTAATTTTTCCCATCATGCGTGTGTGTGTGGGTGCACTGTAGGAAATGCAGGGTTCCACACAATACCTTCATGTTGTTGTCCCAACACATTTTGCACATTTGATTAAATTAACTTAGTCGTTTTTTTTGTGTGTGTGATTATTTATTACAGCACAAAGCCAGCATGCATAGCTAGCAACAACTATACATAATAAAATACATAAAATAATAAATAACAATAAACAGGAAAAGAAAAAACTCTGGGGTGAGAAGTGACCTTTATACACCTCTAATATAATACTTTTTATCTTTCAGTCCACTTCTGTCTGGTTATTATATAAGAAATTTTCTCAATAAATCAGATCATACTTTGATTGTTTGGGGTTTGGCTCTGTTAATTCTTGCTGTAGAACGTTCTAACAGTGCAGTAGTTTTAGTTCAATAAGATACATTTTGTCAACTGGGAATGTGAGTTTATTCCAAATTTTAAATATTACTTTCTTGGCTGCAGTATGAAATATCCTTTGTTGGAAAGGGTTTAAGTTAAGATCATAATCATCAATCAATAAACAAATATTGGAGTGTTTAGGAATAAATGTATTATAAAATTCTGAGATAGTTTGAAAGGCCTTATCCCAAAATGTACTGACAAGTGGACATTCAAAAACATATGCATATACGGTTGAAATCAGAATAATTAAACCCCCTTTGAAATTCTTTTTCTTTTTAAAATATTTCCCAAATGATGTTTTACAGAGCAAGGAAATTTTCACAGTATGTCTGAAAATATTTTTTCTTCAGGAGAAAGTCTTACTTGTTTTATTTTGGCTAGAATAAAAGCAGTTTTTAATTTTTTAACACCATTTTAAGGTCAAATTAACTAGCCTCTAAGCTAATTTTTTTTGATAGTCTACAGAACAAACCATCGTTATACAATAACTTGCCTAATTACCCTAACCTGCCTAATTAACCTAATGAACCTAGTTAAGACTTTAAATGTCACTTTAAGCTGTATAGAAGTGTCTTGAAAAATATCTAGTCAAATATTATTTACTGTCATCATGGCAAAGATAAAATACATCAGTTATTAGAAATCAGTTATTAAAACTATTATAAACGGGACAAAAATAAACGGGGGATAATAATTCAGGGTGGGTTAATAATTCTGACTTCAACTGTATGTCCCCACAGAATTTGAATTATACAATGTACAAAAAGGGGTATAACCACTTCAGTCGGTGTAGCACGGAGTTGCATAAGCCTTGTTGTGGATCAGTTTATAGTGATGGGCAGGATTCCTGGACATCACCTGGATTCTTTCCCATAACTTAGTCATTTTTACAAATCTAACTAGATTGAACTTAATGCTATTAAGTTGTCTCGAAAAACCTTAAGATTTGTGTTGTTTCAACTCATTTTAAGTACGTAGTTTAAACAAGAAGCAAAAAAGCTACCTATTAAAACTATTTGCAAGTTCGCTACTAGTTCACCGTAATACTATTAACCAAGGCTGTGCAAGTAACTGAAATTTGGTTTAGATTTTGGCCTCCAGGATTATGAGAAACAATAATCAAGATAAAAGAGTTACTTTGCGTCACACACCTCTCTAAATTTCTCTACATTCATACCTCCTCAAAGCCTGACTGCAGTAAAGTCATGTAAATTTTGCAGCATGGGATTTGATTGTTATTTGCATTATTAAGTGTTTACATTACATTATGAAGTACTTTATTCATTTTTTAATTAAGTACTTTTTTTAAAGCGAAACATAATTTGTGCTGTTCAGGATGTATGTCTCCACCAACGTCAAGAGCAAATCTACGCCCTTGGATTTACGAATAAACCTTGCCACTGATGATTACTATCAAATTAAAACATGAGAATATATGCTAGTGCACTGAAAATAAATTATTCTGAGAGTTTACAATTTTTTTGTAAGTTAACTGGTTGCAAACTATTTTTATGGGCTGAATTTAAGCAAACAAATTAAGATGAACATTACTAAATTGAATTTGTTTAAATTCAGCCTACATACATTGTTAGCAACCAGTAACAAATAGTAAATTCAATGAATTATTTGTTTACCTATCACAAAGAAAACACTAGATTTTACTGTTTAAATGTACTGTAAGTTTTAAACATCACTTATATTTTCAGAGCACCTCTCGCTTGTGTTTATTCAGAAGGTGGCGCAAATGTAAACTTTATAAGTGTAAAGAGCTTACCATAAGAACTGAATGTACTCTCGAGGCTCCTGTCAAACGCTGCTAACCAACAGGGGGCGTGGTTTCCTTTGATAGGTGAGCGCAGAGCTCCGCCGGATTGGTTTGCTCGCTTTATCAGTCACGCCCCCTCCGGAGAGGGGCGGGAGCCGCGCGCAGATCCCACGTGTGACGCTAGCGCTCCCGGTTCGGTAATATTCCTTGAGCTGGGGCTGCAGTGCCCGTGTGTGTGTGTATGCATGTGTTTGGAGTTGGTTGGGCTTTGAGCAATGGAAGCGGACGCGAGTCAAGTCACCTCTGGAAGCCTGAACGATTCGCAACACGACCCGGGGTAAGAAGACAGGACGAGTTTGTGTTTGGAGTTTGATTGTGTCCGTGCTCGCGCAGTTCTGCTGATGTTTTTGATTGATAGGTCATTTCTAACGGCTCCTTTCAGCTCCGGTTGCTCGTAGGTCTCTGCTTAAATGAGCCGTTTACGCGGAAAATGGCCGTTTTGACAACTGGAGTCACTTATACCTTGTTTTCTCCTTACAGTAAAATGTTTATCGGTGGACTCAGCTGGCAAACCTCACCAGGTAAGGACATTTTCTAGTGTTTCAGAGTTGTTTCGCGTCGTATTTCTCTGTCGGACGCGATGAGACTGCGTGTGTGTTGTGTTTGTGTCGTTGCGCACAAGGTTATTGTGATTTCTAGTCATCTGACACTAAAAGCGAGCGACGCGACAAAACTTGAACGCTCTCATTATAATCAATGAAGTGTGAAGCGCGCGACCTTCGCTGATTATAACGACAGCTCCGCAGGCTTCATCGCGTCGCTTACTTGCGGGGTAGACACACGGTCTAATAACCCTCTTGTGTCCTTGTGTTTTGTTCAGACAGCCTTAGGGACTATTTCTGCAAATTCGGGGAGATCAGAGAATGTATGGTGATGCGCGACCCCACCACCAAACGCTCCAGGTAAACACACGTGCTTCAGTTTTGTGTCCTCCGTGTTCCGCTGTTATGTGTTAGGAGCAGATGAAGAAGAGCTCGACCGAACGCTGATTCATAATGCTATTTGACATTGAGTTGAGACATTAAGGCTGTGCAGGGAGAAAGCAGTTCCCTAAATTATAGACAAAGTAATATTTGTTGTTTGTTTATAATGTAATGTCACCCTGGAGCACAAAACCAGCTTTATTTTGCGGCAGATATGTTTGTGAGAATAGCCAAAAATACATTGTATGGGTGAACATTATCGATATTTTAAAATGTTCAAAATCATTGGACTATGAAGTAAAGATGATGTTTCATGAATATTGTGCATTTTTCTTGCTGTAAATATATCAACTCAATTTTATTAGTGAGATGCATTGCTGGACCCTTCTTTTGGAGAAGTTTAAACATGGATTTTCTCAGTATCAAGATTTTTTTTGAACCCTCAGATTCAATATGAAGAGTTCATATGCAAAAACCTCTAAATGCCATATGAAATTTTCTTCTAAAATTAGCGTTTTTTTTTCAACCTCCTGTGTGTATGCTCAGTAAATCCACTTTTATTGCAAGAAATATGTTCTTTGCATTGACTTTTTAAAATGAAATAACTGCACAAAATGTTGAAGGCTGGGAAAAATGATCGTTTAAAAAGAAAATTTCAGATGGCACATAAAGGTTTTTTCATCTGAACTCTTCATATATTCAAGTAGTTTTATCTCAGCCAAATATTGTCCCACCCCAACATCCCTATCCCAGGTAGACATCAGTGGAAAGCTTATTTGTTCCACTTTTCAGACAATGCATGAATATCAATTCCTCAAAATTGACACTTATGACTGGTTTTGTGGTTCAGGGTCACACACCTGTATGGCTGTCTAGGAATGTGTTTGAATAGGATGTTAATATTTGCGTTAAAATAATACACATTTCTATTTTGTTGTCTAAAAACTAATATACTGTAAACTATGAACCCTGAGGCCACACATCATATGTTGTTTTAAAGATGAAAGCAAAGCATAAAATTGAAATAATCCATAGCATTAAAAATGATTCATCACAAATGAAGATTTATTTATTTATTTATATTGAGATCCAGTTGAATGTTCCCTCATTTAGCATTCATTAGCATTGTAGAAGCGGCATTAAAATGTTGTATTTCAGATGTGCCTTTTTACAGCTTTAGTAACTGGTGGCTGAAAAAAAAAACACAGTTAAAAAAAAAAAGCAAAATATTTATTTAAAACCGTATCCTACCTTTTTAAAAAATGTATTAATTCTAATTATTCCACAAAGTGTTTAACCATACTTGATGTCAATGCATGTCTGACTGCGTATAATCCTTAAATGTACCTTTATTTTTTGAGAAAGTGAACTCATGATGAACACTGCTATTGACTTTTGTTGTTTCTATTATACCAACTAGTCCAAGAACCTTTTGAATCTCATATAAAAGGCATTAGCTGAATTTATTGTGCTCAACTCGCAGTTTCAGAACTTTGCACAGAGAACAATAATACAGATAAAAGGTACCAAGGACTAAAGAGTCTAAAAATGAGAGTTGTGGTTGAATGGCTGCTGAAGAAAACTAAAAACTTGAGCTTAATTTTGCCAGATTATGACACAAGTAGTTTAAATGACAGAATTTGTCAATTCCAGTATGTATGGGCTGCACAATATTTGAAAAAAAAAGGACGTTGCTAATATATATTACAATGTGAATATATTTCATACATCTGCATAAAACACAATTAACAATTTGCAAGCATAGATGGAAACAATAGAACAAAGAAACTTTTTTTATTTTTGTATTTTATGTTTTTCTATGGAGTTTAAGAACATAAACCTTTATTGAATAACATTATATTGCCTTTATTGTATAAATAAATACAATTGAATCTTCATTAAATCTTTAAACTTTAGAATTTTTTGGTTAAAACTCACTTTATCTTAATCACAGTTCCTTAAAACGCATCCAAATGAAAATCTTTTACTGTGTTGGGGTTCAAGTTTGCGATGACTTCACAAATCATGTTCTGATATGTTGTTCCTATTCATTGGAATCACAACTCAAAATTGCAGATCCTGCGATATCGATGCTAAAACGATATATTGTGCAGCCCTAGTATGTATGTTTGTGTAAATCTATATATGTATTTATCTACTGTAAATGCTTGTGCAGACCTGTCGGTTGTTGTCTACCTGTGTGCTTTTAATGTTGTGTCCATCATGTGTTTGTACAGCATATGTACATGAGTTTGTCAAAGTAATGTTATATACTCTGTATATTAGATGCAAGATTTTGACTTTATTGCTTACATTTTGGAATATTATGTATGAAAATCAAATCAAAAAATTTTCAGTATTACTAACAGGTAATTTATGTTTTAAAATGAAGTAACACTTATTTTGACCTGTACTTAATGAAGTATGTAAATGAGCATGCTATTATTATTACTATTATTAAATTAATGCAAATTGTTAAAGATTTCTTGCTGACGAATGGGCAAAAGGCTATGTATAAAGATGTAAAATGACTTTAATTATTATTTTGGGCTGCACTTTGATCCTTAGTCTTTTAAAATGTCATTAAATGATGTGTTAAAAATGACTGACAAGATTTTTGGATATGTAAACCTCTTTTTTTTGCATCTTTGGCCCATATACTTTCTACAAGGGCATAGGAAAGGTTTGGAAAATGTAGCAGCGACAGATTAAGGCATTGAAAAGTTATAATTATCTCTCAAAAACAAGTGGAAATTTCTGAAAATGTCATAATGATTGCAACACCCCTGCCTTCACCGAGCGTATCAGCGAAATATACAAGAGTGCTTTTTGTATGCTGTCACCATTTTTTCCTGCCTCTTCTGTGGTTATCTCCTGACCTTCACCGTGTTTCGTGTTTTTATTCCACAGAGGGTTTGGCTTCATCACGTTTGCAGATGTTTCCAGTGTAGATAAAGTCTTAGCTCAACCACACCACGAATTAGACTCCAAGACGGTATGTATCACTTCATAACGTTTGGGTTCTGTAACCGTGAGAATAGAGAGAGTGCGCATTGAAACAGATGTCATTCAGATGAAGTTCTTTCCCACAGAGTTTTTCATTTCCTTTCTCATCTCTGTTTATTTCCTGTGTCTTTATTAAAACGCTGCTTTTTCATAGGCTAGAGTGGACTGAGTGCACTTGCATATCAGGGATTAACAGTATGGACAGCCTAAGGGCAGTGTACAAGATATTGGAAGAGATGTAAACTGAAACATTTGGATTTAATTTAGTGATAGTACATCATGGATAATAAGAATTTCGAGAATGATTTGTGGTCGTTTTGAAAGCATTAATTAGAAATGTGTGGACAAATCGGTAAAATGTTAGACTTGTTTATGCAAGAATTACGTATAATGTAGCTACTGTATCATTTATATTATAAGCTAATTATTTTAATTCAAGGATATGGTGTTAACAAAAATGACCATTGCATTGTTTGGGAGGGGGTTCTGTAAATGTCAGGCAAGTTAAAGGGATAGTTCACCCAAAACTGATAAATCTGTCACTTGTCAAATACCTCTCTGTGTTTTTTTTCTGCTCTGTTAACAGTTTTTAACTGTAATATGAACTCTCTTACTATAATTCAAAGTTACATTGTGAAAATTACTATTTATTATACCGTAAATATATATCTCAATGCTATAGTCGCATATACAGCAAGATAAATGGTGTTGTAAATATACAGGGCTTGAAATTGACCTTTTTGCATGGTAGCACTGGTGCTCCTAACTTAAATTTAGGCTCATATCCAGACCTTTACATTATTGCGGCTGTAGCTCTCTGTCATCTGAAGGAAGACATTGACTGAGTGATTGACAGCTGATATTAACCAATCCATTCGCGTTCAGTTCAAGAGCAGTGGGTCGGTCAGAGGAGCTTGAAGGTGGGGCAAGCACTGGGGGCTTTGTTTACTGCAGCAAGTTGACATATCAACTAGTTTTAACCATTCCTGAGTGCTGCATTTTTAGCGTTTCAGTTGCAAAGATGCGTTCTGCATGAACGTCTCCTAAATACGTATGCATTGAAAACTGGTTGCACGGCAACAATTTTATGCACTCGCTCAAATGCTCCCAAATATATTTTGAGGTCGCATAGGTTTTGGCCACATATACGACCAAAACGGTTGCACTTTCGAACCCTGATGCACTATTATTGCTCTAATTAATTTACAGCAAGTTACTGGTGATACTACCAAGTACTTAGTGGTTGCTGCCAGTAAGTTACTGTAGATTCTAGAGGAAAATTAGTTTTGAAAAATGTTGTACCCACTAATTCCATAGGATTTGTTTTTCTCTAATATAAAAGTCAATGGTTACAGGTTTCTAACATTCTTCATAATATCATCTATTGTGTTCAACAGAGAAATACATTGTTAATGGTGTGCAAGCACTGAGTGAGTGCGTTTTCAGTTTTGCGTGAACTATTCCTTTAAGTAGAATAACTCTTATTATTTAATTGTGCTCAAAACAAAATGTTGTGTAATCATTAAAGGCATAATTCACCCAAAACTTACAATTCTGTCGTTTACCCTGTTTACTTGTTCCAAACCTGTTTCACTGTTTCTTCTGTTAAACACACGAATATATTTCGAAGAAAGTTGAAAACCTGTAACCATTGACTTCCATAGTAGGAAAAACAAATACGGAAGTCAATGGTTACAGGTTTTTGAGTTTCTTCAAAATATCTTTATTATTGTTCAACAGAAAAAAGAAACGCACAAAGGTTTGAAATAGGGCTGCATGATAGTGGAAAAATCTGATATTGCGAATATTTTATTTTTCTGCAATACATAATGCAATATGAATACAGGTAGTTTAAATGGCTCTATTTGACAGTTTTCTGATGAGTCAAACAGTATTCAGGTACAGAAATTGAATAATTGCAATGGGAAAATGCTTTTATTACTTTGTCTCGTTTCTAGTTCATATATATCCAAGAGCAGGTTCTTTTTCCTTGCTCCAAGAATTTTTTTGATAGTTGGACTTTTTTGTTGTTTTCATCGTCAGAAGAAATAGGTGAAAACTAAGAGTTTTACCCCTAAACCAAGCTAAATTATCTGTCAGCGGGAAAAATCTGCCAAAGTGAAAATGTTGTTTTCACTTTGAAATGCAGACATTTGGAGTAGAAACAAGACAATTCTAAGAGAGCATTAATCGGATAAATACAGTGATTAAATACAATTCTGTAGCACCTGGTCAACTATAATTCAGACTCAAGAAAGGGTTGGGCGATGTTTCACATTAGACATCGTACAATGCCAAATTGATTGATATCGCGATGGACAATGACATCGTCATTGTAGGCGGCAGTGAATTAAGTATTCATGAATAATTACTTAATTCATAACGAATTAATTATTTGTAGCCTACCGTTTCAACTACACGACCCGCGTGGTCTTTGTTTTACCCATAAGTAATCAAAGCATAAATGAATAAAGATAAGTTACACACAAATTACCACCTGTCAATCACTTTTTTTCCGTGGGACTCTGGCATGAATAGGCAGAGTGATCTGTGTCGTTAAAAACTAAGACCTATTAGTGTAAACTGGGCCTAAGTGTGTGTTTTTTGTGAGTGTGTTGCTGTTGCGACGGTGGCAGGGTGGAGGATCGCGATGCCGGCTCAGCATCGTGATGTCTACCTGCCATCGGCGATGGACTATGGCATCATCTATGGACCTAACTCAACATTGCATATCTTTGCAGATGCACACATTGTGATATTGATGCTGAAATGATATATTGTGCAGCCCTAGTTTGAAACCACTTAAGGGTAAATAAATTGGAAATTTTCATTGTTGGGTGAACTGTCCCTTTAAGTTGGCATCTATGAAGATTGTGTTTAGACTGACATTCAATCAAGGACTCTGAGCCAAATTCTGTGGAAATAACTGAAAGGTAAGTTTTATAAACTGATCTCATCCTGAACTGAAGGGACACACTCGGATTTCCCCTTTCTTTCCGCACATGTACTTCCCACCCACATGGATTTGATGTTTCTTTTTGCACGTCTTCATATATTGAACTGTCATTCTGTACTAGATTTAATTTAAACTCTGTTCACTCTGCTCACTTTTTATACTCTCTTCAATTGTGTACAGATTACACAATTGAAAAACAAACTATGCTTTTAAAAAAAGGACCCCTGTAGTTGATAAATGTGAACATTCATAATGGAAATGTATAGATACATCAGTCAGTGTGGTGGCATTCTGAAAATGACACTTCTCCGCCATGCGTTGATTTTTCTTTAGTATGTTTAGTTTATATATAAAAAAAGAAACTTAAATGTCAGACAAACTGCGCCGAACACCTGGAGCGACTACACCACACGCTGTCTTCATTCTCCTAGTCTTCTGTGCTCCAGAAACACTCGCGTGTCTAACGCTGTCTGTAAATCTGACGGTAATGAATAATTACGACTGGCAGTGAGGTTTCAGGGCTGTGCTGTGTGTCGCTCGTATTCAGCTGAAATCAGATTTCTGTGAGCTTTTTATCGCAGTAGGGGGTTGTTATCTCGTCTTCTGCAATCAGTGCTGAGTTTTGTACAGTGTACAGGAACAGTAAACACTTTGAGTGATGTCTTTTTGAAGAGGAACTTTTGGGAGAGGATGCGTCTACCAGGCGTTTTTGAAAAATCATAGGCTTAAAACTCTGTGAACTATCTAGTAAGATGACATTCTAGGAACTTCACTGCCACAGCGAGACACTGGGCTGTTTTGGAAGAGTTTGGATAAAAGCTGGTTTAGGTTTTTTGTTTTTGTATAAAATGGGTCTCACTAGTCCACTTCACATCTAGCATTAAAGGGATAGTTCACCCTAAAAGGGAAATTTGCTCTGTGTACCTACCCTCAGGCCATCCAAGATGTAGGTGACTTTTTCTTTTTCAGTAAAACATTAAAGATTTGGAGATGAAACCATGTCTCTTGGTGATTCAAAAATGCAGTCTTAAAGGAACACTCCACTTTTTTGGAAATAGGCAAATTTTACAAGTCACCAAGTAAAACGAGTTTTTGCAAGCCCTATGGGATTATAAAATAACTTAATTTTCTGCCAGTTTTGGCACAAAATGAAACCTAAAGAAGAGTCCAGCTTTTTAAAAGAAAAATGATTTGAAACCCTTTATTTTAAATTGAGTGAGATGCTATTGGTCTTATCCGATTCAATTATGTACGCTTCGCTAAAAGTGCTCCTGCCAGACAAAAAGGCTGCGTCCAAAATTGCATTCTTCTCTGTAGATACTGCATTTGAATTTGAGTTTACTGCTCAACTGTTAGAAAAGTATGTTCTATACCAGGGGTGTCCAAACTCGGTCCTGGAGGGCCGGTGTCCTGGAGAGTTTAGCTTCAACCCCAATCAAACACACCTGAACTAGCTAAGCAAGCTCTTACTAGATGTACTAGAAACTTCCTGGCAGATGTGTTGATGCAAGTTGGAGATGAACTCTGCAGGACACCGGCCCTCCAGGAACGAGTTTTGACACCCCTAATCTATACATAATAAATGGAACTCTGACGTATTATGCCATTTTGTCATGATCACTTGGTCAGCTGCATCGCTTCAATTTCTTTTAAAATTTATCTTGCTGTGCATCACAGGATAGCGTAGCGTGCATTGCGTACTTCAGAATCTCGCCCGATGTAGTAGGTAATCTAGGTACTTCTCGACTACTGTTTTTTTTTTTTTTAATTCTATGAATACTACTTGGCTTGCATACTGTTTTTAATGTACTATATAGTTTGGGAGTATGCGATTTCAAACGCAGCCCAAGATTGGCTGAATGCATTCAAAAATGGTAAATCTCAACTGCTGAACTCTTGGGGGGTTCAATTCAAAAACAAAAAAGGATCCTATAGATCTTTTATGGCCTGAGGTTAAAATGTTTAGGGATGAACCAAATTGTCAGCCTAAAAAAATCAGTTTTTGGCTGATAAGGGAAAATGGCCAAAAGTTATGCTGTCGCATTGTCACTGGACGGAGTGAAGAAGCTTTCACACTGGACAAGGAAATCTCTGCGCTATGAAACCCATTCATTTCAATGCACTATGAAAAAGCTGTTTAGTTGCTGCATTGACCACACTCTGTTGCTCTTGCACTTCGCTCAAAGTTCAAATGAGCTTAATATTCCGCTCTGTGGATATTCCAATCCTGAACCCATTTACTTATGGATGAAGTGTACATGCTCACCAAAAAAGCAAAGTGTGCTCAATTAACATCCCGACAGGACATTTTATGAATAGTATACTTGTTTCTGCTGCTTGCAATAGCACTACTGTGCTGTCATGACAATGCTGGTAAAATGGTGCCTCACACTCGTTCACTGTCAATAAAATGTGCTTATTTTATTGACGTTGTGTTTTTTGAAATCAGTACAGTCTGAGTTGAACTTTCTCTAAGATTTATGAATAAATAATTTGGTGCGACAGAGCTTATTGAGAACTTGGTCACAAATGCATCCCCTGTGATTTTGGTTGAACAACTTTATTTTATGTAAATGTTATATAATATGTTGTGCTTTTGGTCCTTTTTACACTCGTATTTTAACATTGTCTGCTTGTGATCAGATGCGCCAAAAAGGATGTTAACACCAGATTTAACAGAGGCCACTATCTGAAAGCAATAAAAGGCTACTAACACATTAAATTGTTACTGCTGAGATGGGAGAAGCTCAGTAATTGCTTCATCTTGAAATACACAGGACTTTATTTACACAACGTGTGCTTGAGTCTAAATTACATATTGGCTTAATAACTGCTGTCTGCTGTTTTATTTAGATTATCACTAGGTTTTAAGATCTATATATTTTTTTTAAATGTCTATGATTAGATTGTCTGACTGAATGGCTGTGACCACAGTTGTATCAGCAGTGTTAGCATAACCACTGTTTGTACTAATAGGACTAATAAGTGATGACCTCTGAGGTTCCCATAAATGCAACGTATCGATTTGATTGGAAATCAGACAACTGGATCATTTGTAAATGTGTAAACTCAATGCGGAGCCTTTATTTATAGACCCAGTAAACACTCAAATGGCGTTCAGTTTATCTGTACATTAATCAGAATGGGATGTTTGCTCTCAGGCTGTATGGGGAAAAAAAGGGCTCTTAATTTCTTCTGATTTGAAATTCAAAGCGTAATATTGTTTCTGCTCACACGGGCTTGTTTCTATGGAGTAATTGAGGTTGAATTGGTTAAGCCTCAGGCTAATTGCTAAAACGAATCGCTACATGAAATTCATCACTGAGAAGGTTTCCATACCCAGGTGTTACAAAATCCATCTCTCTAATTGACCTGATTTGGGGAGATAACAATCACAGCTCAGTCAAATGGAATTATGGGAGAAAAAAAAGTTCAGTGGACATCAGTGTGTCATTTCAGAGAATAATTATGCTCCTGGCATCCCAGCGAAAGGACAGATCTATATTTTAAACGGCCAATATATTCATATAAACAACACTTGTGTAGAATAAGCAGAGAAATGATTCCTTGTCCAGCAAAAGAGTGTGTGTGTTTTATTTAGAAAGACTCTGTCTGTAATGATACACACTTATATGCTGCAAAGCCCTCAGGCAAACGTTCAAATCTACACTAGGAGTTTTGCTACAATCTGAAGTCTTTGCCTTGCTGAACATGGACAAGTAATTTCCTGCAAGAGCCCAATTTCGATCTGTTTATGTTTTTCCTCTTGACTATGTCTGGCTGTATGAGATTGTTCGAAACTCCTCTTTATAAGAGGCTGTATTAAGGCGAAGGCAAGACAGTGTGACACTGGAGCATGAAATAGTTTCTCTGATAATTCTTTCTGTCTGCACACCTTCGGCAGATGGAGCACAAACTCAAATTAACAAGATGACAAGCCAAAGAGTTAATGTCATCCTTCTAGTGTGGCCCATCCATGCTCGTAATTTTTCATTCCATAGCTCGATGGCGTTGATAATTTCTCAAAGTGTGAAAGGCTTTATTGTAATGAATTTAGCTCTGGGTAACTGCATTCAAATATGACTTTGCTTTCTTTTCTCATCATCATCATCTCTCTTTCTTTCTCTGTTTGTGCACAGATTGATCCTAAGGTCGCCTTTCCTCGACGTGCTCAACCCAAGGTCAGACTTTCCAAGCTTTTGCTGTTTTTGCTTTTTAAATGTTTTGTTTTGTGCTGCAGACCTATGCATTGTAGTGCGGTCAGTGATGCGTGTGTCCATCTGAAGTGATTTGCAGGGATTTGTGGGTAGTGCTCTTGATTAAGTGACAGTGTGTTGGTCTCTTTTGTGCTAATGCAGTTCTTCCTCTTTGCTCTGTAAATTGGTCTGAAGCTCAGAGTGTCCGCCCAAGTGCTGCTGTCCACTCTGCCAGGTTCCTTCTTTTCTGTCCCACAACAAACACAGATCGATAATGGATTTTTGTTCTTTTTTTTTTCTTGGTTTTGAGTGCCTCACAGATGACTTTTTTCTTAGCTGAATGGCTCAGGTTTCAGACAGGAGGAAAGTGCTCTGATCCAGGGCATGTCTTCGAAATCTGCTGGCATGCATTTCCAAAATTTCCAGACAGTTCCTTCCCCTTCCTTATTTGCTGGTTTTGGTCTCTTAACCTTTTCTTTTGCAACATCAAGAACGGCTCAGACGTTCCCCCCACCTCCTCCGGTCCCTAGATTCCTGTTGAAACAAAGAAAATACATTTTGCTCCAAGGCAGCACTGTTATTTTTTTAACGTTTGTTTTTTTTGGTGGACCCCCTAAACAATATGAACTCCCCTGCAGACGGCAGGTTATGAGAACTGAATTGTCAATTTCAGGGAGACACAGACAGGTTTCTCTCTCTCTCCTGTACCATTTTCAGTGCCTTTTTTCTTCTACCACAAAGGCAGATAAAGGCTAATACACTTCTGTAGTGTTATTTTGTAAGCAAACGTAAAAAAGCAAAGTGCATAAGTGCAGAAAGAACTGTATTTATTTTAGTGTGAAGCAGAGAACACGGATTTTAAGGGATCTTAAGGCAATAGGATTAAGGCAGATCTATTGGCATTGCACTGGCTTTTTTTTTTTTGCATGTAAAATTGATTTTAGACCGCAAGCAGTCAGCTAATCGTTCTTGTCACACATCTTGCCTGCACTCTGCTGAAACGGTGGTGCCTGTGTTTATTTCTCAGTGTGAGGTCCATGTCCGCTGGAGAATAAGAGGATTTTTTTGTAACATGATTGTGGCTCTTATGTTGTTTATGGACTCTTTGTAGATGTTCTGTGTTATTGCAGAGTGAAGTTTGTATGGTGGTTTGGAGAAATGTCATCGGTGTTGTTTGTATTAGATTTATGAATGGGTGTGGTGGCTTTAATGAGACTTAAGCAGTGGAATTCTGCTTTGAGTCATGATGTCATCAGTGATGTTATTTCAGATGGGTTTTTTGAAATTGTCATGTCTGAGGCTACATTTTTTTTTTTAAAATCCAAAATAAATTGTACTTTTTTTCACATAAATTTTCACAAATTTTCAAAAAATTACATTTACATGACATTTTCAAAAACAGTGTACATTTATAGATCCACAAAATTGCTGTATTAAACATGCCAGGCCAATATTTGGCGCTGTTACCTTGTTAGTAAACAGCACCTGTAACAAAGTGATGTTTTGCCATCGGTGGCTCAGTGCTGGTGTGTATGTTTCTAAACATGTAATATTCGAATGCATGACATTGTCATTGTCACTTGTTTTCGAGTGTTTACATTAGGGGGTTGCACAGATTAGTTGATTGGTCGACATTAATGCTCTACCATTACACTTTTTGATTAATGTTGACTAGTTGCGCTGCACAGATCACATGATTGTTGACTTGATCTACATGGCAAGTAAGGTCGGTCTGCGGACTGCAAAACAGGGGTGTAACATGAAGGTGCCGTAACTTGTAGTAGAGGCGTAACTTGAAGTTATTGAGACCCACATGTGAAAACTATGTTTTCAGCAAGATGGCACTGTACCCATTACAGTTATTAACGTGTACACTTACCAGTCCTAAACCCAACTATCATGGTTATTAACATGGACACCTTCCTCAACCCTAAATCCAATTGTCACAGTTATTAACGTGTACGCCTACCACAATCCTAAACCCAACCATCACCGTTAATAACGTGTACATCTACCACAGTCCTAAACCTAACCATCATAATAATTAACGTGAATAACCTACTTTGCTGTGCACTTACGAAACGACAGGAGTTGTGGCTTTCATAGATGACTCACTCCCTATTATAGCTGTTATTTGTAACCACAGGGGGCAACCCTGAGTTGGCTAACTGTCAAGACAAAATGGATGAAGTCAGTGAGTAGAGTTGCTAAATGAATATAATATGTAAAATTAATAGGTTGTGGATGAATTTGGAGAAAACGCATGAAAAAATTTGCTGAAAATGTTCTGGAAAGTATTTCTGCCATCTTGCCAACAACTTGTGACATCCCCTTGAACCATGTCACAGCGACATCTCGATAACTGCAAGTTACGCCTTTACTACAAGTTACGCCCTCTTCATATTCACCCGTCTTGCAGTCTGCTGACAGATACACAAAATCGTCACTTTCTGATAAACTGCCGACAAATATCAAAAGAAAATATATGCGAAAGATATACGAAAGTTTTTTTCGTATATAATAACTTGCATCAGCCTGTATTTTTGCTTAAGGCTCTTCCATTTATTACACAAAATAATCCATGGTTTGGGATATCCTTTTAGAGTCATCCTCTCACGGTTCTTGAAAGATTTGCACTTTCCGCCAATGTTTTCCCACCAAGGATGGTCATCAATTTTAAAAGTGTTCTGACCCCATCGTCCACCAAAACATACCTGTCACTTTTCGGGGATTTTTGTTATCAAAAGATCTACATGAAAATCTACATGAAATTATTCGGTAAATGCGTTTACGTCGTAGGTTATGCACATTTTTTTTCCTAGTGGATAAAAAGTGTATCCTACTAATTTTATTATGCACATTTTCAAGATTAATGCGCATCTTGGCGTTTCCATCCAGTTTTTTTTTGGATTGAGTGGATTGAAACGCAGCTAGTGAGTCTGCATTAGCCATTGTCTTTAATGTTATGTTATTATGAAATATCTCGTCATGCATTATATTTGCACTAAAAATATTTATTATTGTTACATTCTTAGTAGAACGTGCTGTGTTCAATGTGTTTATTGCATTTATTTTGCACTAGATTGATCAGATTTACAGGTTTTCAATTCAAATTGCTGCTGTAAATGAACAGGCAAATTGAACAGGCAAAATGCATAAAGTTCCCGTTTTTGGCTGAAAACATTGACGAGCAAACAGCTCCCGAGAATGTCTGCATAACATGCAAGACTGTCTATTCTGTCTTTTACTGCAAACATTAGTCTTCAAAATGAGTTGACCGTTGAGTGACCGTTATCTCCTGAGAATTTTCCCAGCCAGCATTTGTTGACGGCGTTGTGTCACACTGCGATATCACAACAAATCATGGCGTGTCCCAACATGATTTTAATTGCCAGTGGGACTGCGGCCTCTTGTGTAGTTAAGAGTTTTGAAAGCTTGTTATGGAAATGGAAGCTAGTCTGGAGTCTCTTCAGAAGAGGTGACCAGCGTGATTAACGGTTTCCTGTCTGCCTCATTAGAATGTACTGAGAACTGCCACTCAGCTTTAAGTTGTCACTGATTACTAGAACTTGTGTGTGCTGCTGTAGAAGATGACCGTTTAGAAGTACTTCGGTTTTTAAGGTCATTTCTAGCTTTAAAAAGAACAGAGGTCCAGGAAAGTTCAGTGTTTCCTATAGGGTGTGAAACCTTTTAAAATACAGGCGTTTCAACCAAACTCTGTTGTGAAAATATACTTTACCATGCAGCGATTTGAACATAACTTTGAGTTTTTATTAATTTGCTTAAACTTTTTGACCAATTTATTCAGCAGAGCCGACTCCATTAAAATCATTCTCTTGCAGATTTTCTTTATGTTTTAGCAACAGGGAGTCATTGCAGCTTGAATTGATTGTGGTTGGAGGCTGAATTTGAGTACTGTATTATAATATAGCTTTTATATTTAGCTCGGGTGTCTTACTGTGTTTCTGTTCTGTCTGGTTAAGTAAGTAACATAGAAATACGATTGAACAGAATCAGATTTTAACGTGACAGCATGTTTTATATATTTTTTTTTAAACTATATCCTTGCACATGAAGACAGGTTCTCTCAGCAAGTAAACTGCACTCCATTTAATGAAGTACATATTAATTAGATATTGTCGCTTTACAATCTTTGATGAAAGTCTTTGTCAATAAAGGTGAAATAAGTTTGCACTCTCGGTTCAAAACAAGTGCAAGCGCAGGTTGCCAGATGGATGAAGCCAACAGCAGTGTGCCTGACTGCCGAGGCTGAAGGCTGATTTAAACCATGTTTTAAATAAAAGCAAGGAGTTTTTCTTCTAACCAACACCTGAAATTTATATTTTAGCAGCGGCTTCTATTTCTTGGAGCTGAAAAACAGGATAAACTAACTTTTATCAGCTCAGGTACACCTCATGTTCTTTATTCAGTGATAAATGCTAATAATGTGAGTTTGAACACCATTTCATATTACATTTATTGCCATACTACTGAAAGCAGCAGCAGATAGGTCACTTCAAATCTTGAAAAATAAAACAAACCGTTTGAAGTCTTTTCGTTTTTCGGGGTTTTCACCTTTAATGGACAGGACAGTAAAGAGTATTGACAGAAAAGCATGGGGTGCAGAGAGAGGGGAAGGATCGGCATAAGACCACGAGGTGGGAATCTAACTCTGGTCGCCGTGAGTGCATGTGTCGGCGCACTACTGTATAATTATTTTTAATTAGCAGTCAACAGGACCCAAAATTTGCACACCATAGATAACGATTTACTATGCTGGAAAAATCGTACGTTTAAAGAGATACACAGAAAATTTCTAAATATCAACAGGATATTTACACATCCCCATCCCTGCGCCATTAAAAAAAAAATCCTTGTCAATTTGTACAATAAACTTATTAATACATCAACTGATGTTTATCAGCTGCTGCAACATCGCTTGTATATTGTTTATAGTTTTCATTTGGTTTATTCGATGCGTTAATATCTGGCAAAGAGGAATTTACATTCATTTTAATGTTTATTTGGAGTTTTCAAATAAAAGCCATTGGTAAATGTATATAAATAGTATCTAACATTTACACTTCTATTTGTTATACAAGATTCGGGATATAGAACTTTAATGTTTTATAACCGCAAAGTCAGTTGATTAACTCAACCTGCCGAAACTCAATGTCAGAGACGTCCTGTAAATCAAGTTCAAATAACGTTACAGGAGATCAGCTAACATTAGTTTTGTCTTCCTAATTATTATTTCCCATAAGACAATTACTGCTAGATAGCGATCACCTGTATTTTCCCCGTCATGGCTAGGCGTGTATCAGCAAACTAATAATAAAGCCCGATAAAACCCTGACCTTACCGAATAAACAGTATTCCATCAGATCTTGTAGGTCAAAGTATAGTTAACTGCTGAACAACTCCTTATCATTTTATTGCGAGTGTAATTTTTATTTTTTTAAATTTGGGCTTAAGTCTCATTCGTTAACACTGAGTAGGCGGGCTTTATGACTTGCTGCAGCCAGCCCCCAGGGGCCGATCTAATGGCCGGGACCTTTACTCTAAAGCACACTTGTTTTAGTCACATTACAAACAGATTTTAAGATTACATATGGTAAATAATCTGAGTTTTTCATTGTGAGTTATATGTTTCAGCAGGGTCAATACAGAAATTCTTTTTATAATGTCTTTTTTTATTATTTATTTTTTTTATTGGATAGTAGCTTATTATCATGAAAAATCCCTTTTATGTATCATGTCTGTTTGGGACACGATAAGAAGTTACTTTCCAGTCTTTCTGTTTTCTCCCTTATAACTCAGGGGGTTTTCTGCTATTAAATGTACCAATAAATGAATGGTGACCTCTGATTCTTCATCAATGCTTTTGCTCTCTCTCTTTGAGTCATGTTTTTCGGTTATGTCTCTCAAGAAATGGGCCTCCTGCAGCTGCACTTGTGCACGCGTGATGTTACAGTTTCTAAAGTAAAACTCTCAGTTCTGTTTCCATCTTTAAAAAAAAAAGGCAGAAAACACCCTGAAGTGTAAATACAGCCCTCCAGCAGTGCGTGTGTCTGGCTTGTGTGGGTTTTAGTTAAGAAAAGCAACGCGCTTTAAAAATGGCACCGCAAAGCAGACAGGACGCCCATCGACTTTTTCACGGAAACAAGAAACAATCCGATATCTGGCAAAGGCAGCCCGGATCATCGAGAGGGAAAAGTCAATCAATCAGCGCTGAGCTGATGGGATCACGGTATCAGGACACCTCACTCTCACCTCATGGCAGAAAAGACTGTAACTGCTCCAAACAAGTGGCGAGGGGAGGGTGACGCGGCTTCTGTTGTGAAATGATTTGTGGAAGAGATATAGGAGAGCGTAGATGAGCTCAGTTGGAGCAGAGCCTAGCGGTTCTAGCACTGACAAAAGGGTCTGTGTTATTACGCAGATGGAGCTAGGTTGAGTGCAGCTTACATAATTTTTTGGTCTTTTTCCCTCGCCCTCTTCCTCCCGTCATCGCCTCTTGTTTATCTCTATAAATAAAGCGGCAAAAGACCAGAAATAAATTGGCATGTATTTGAATATGTAATATAACCCAGACATAGTTCACTCTAAATAGAAATGTTCATCATTACCCTCATGTTGTTCCAAACATGAGTGACATTGTTTTTTTTACTGTGGAAGGCATAATGTATTGCAATGTTTATATTTTGATATTGTCTAGACAATGAAAGTCATTGGGGTATAAAAGTAGATTGGAACTTGCTGAAAATAAGTAATGCATTGCAGGATGCAGGTTTTTGCAGATTTCAGGTATTTTAAACTAATCCCATTGGTAGTAGAATTTTTGGAATATCATGGAGTTTTAAAAGATCTACTCCTAATGCTAAAACTCGGGGAAATTATTTTTATTAAAGGGCACCTATTTTACCCTTTTTCAAGATTTAAGATTTGTAAAGTTTCAACTCAAAACATCCATCAGATTATTTATTATACCTTTCAGAACATCACCATTTTCTGCTCTGAACACAGTGTAGCTGTTTTTGTGGCCTGTGCCTTTAATGCTAGTTCTCCCCGCCCACTGTTCCCACTTGCATTTGAGAGTGTGCCTCAATCTCTATACTATAGTAAGAACTAGAGCTGGGCAATTTAGGCTACAATCAAAATCTCGATTAATTGAACATTTTAACTCTATTACGATTAATGAACGATTATTTTATTTATTTAATTTTTTTGCCCTCTCCGCGGCACCCACACTCATCAACGTTACCAAGCTGACCAATCACAGAGCTTGTGCTATGCATTGTCACGATGTGTAGTTACAGTTTTTGAGAGGGCATGCGAACGTGTGAAGGTTTCGCTCAACCATACGTTGTGCTGGATGCAGAAGTGTGACTCCACATGCGATAGGAAAAGTAATTTTAAAAATTTGATCGATTTATAGGTTCTGAATGTCGATTTCAATTAGTTTTCGATTAATCGCCCAGCCCTAGTTAGAAACTTTCCCAATGATTATTTGATGTATTTGTTGTGGAGTTAATTCAAGCCATTCACACAAAATGTCTTTCAAATTTCAAGCACACAGAGACATATATATATATATATATATATATATATATATATATATTATATATATATATATATTATATATATATATATATATATATATATATATATATTATATATATATATATTATATATATATATATATATATATATATATATATATATATATATATATATATATATACACACCCACACACACACACACACACACACACACACACACACACAGCATGCATTTAACTTTGCACTTTTTATGCACGGCAAATGTGACAGGATACATGTTAATATCCACTGCTGTATGCATATCCGTTATGTTAATGTACAAAATAAATCTGATTTAAGATTGAAAATACTGACAAGACCGTCAATTTTAATAAGCAATTTAATCTAAATTTGACACTTTGTCCTAAACTGCAATGTGACAACACACAATAAAATGGGTTGCTCTTCTGCTTGGTGATTTATTATAGAACAAGAGAATTCAGGTTTTAGTTGGTAAATGTCAAAGAATTTGAAAAGGGGTTTTACAGTGGGAACCCTGTTTGTGGATGTCTTTTTTTCTAATTCCCTATAGTGAGTAGCTTCTCACTATTAAGTAATATAAAAAAAACCACAACACCCAAGATGACCCTACAGGCAGGTTAAAAAAAACTGTACACAAGACAAAAGCAAAAAACCAACACTTATAATACACAAAGTGTGTCTTTCGCAATATTTAGTCAGCATTCAGGAATAGTGAATCTAAATTACTATACAGGCAAAAATTTAGAAATGAGCATGCTGTTGATCTGATATTATTGCTAGTACTATTATTAATAATATTAGTATTATTGCAGACCCCCATATTATAGGCTCATTCACACATGATCTTTTCACCACACTATATCAATGTAACTTCCAATGATTCATTATTCAAGCTAATTTCTGCAAAATTGATCAAATTCCGGTAATACTGTGCATCCCTAAGAAGTATGTCTTGACTTGAAGTCATGGTAGCACCGTGACTGAGTTTTAGTTTTTAAGCTTAACCATCACTTTAAGAGTTTATTTGTAAGCTCAGCAGACTGACCCGTCCCACTCTGCAGTGAATGGTTCACCCCATGTCTAGGGCTTTTGTTGTCATTGGGGGTGCACCTGCTATGGATTTCAGGTAACCTTGTCTTGAGCTGGGTTTAAAGGTCTGGACTGCTTTAAATGTGTTCCTGCAGTGCACCACAGCGAGAGCATGCTCTCTGCTAATCAGGCTGATCAGTCTCTGGGCTGCTGGACTCACTGTGCTGATGAATCATGCTCAGGCCACCACACAATCTGCAGCTGCACAATTCTGCAGAAACTTCAGCAGAATTCAAGTCCCACACAACCCCTTACCTCACTTTCTGCCTTTCCTTTTTTGCTCAACAGGAAACAGAATTTGCAGCCCTTTTGTTTTTTACGATGTCGTAGTTTTGTCTGATTTTAAAACAATATTCGAGGTGAAAAGTTTTATTTTTGTATCCATCAGGAATTGATTTGAATTGTGAAAAGATGAATGCCCCACTTTTCCATGTCCAACTTGCTTTTAGTGGCAGCCATATCAATTTGTGCACTCCCCAGGGAAATAGAGAATCATTTCTGAAAAAAAAAAATGACATAAGGGGACATGTGAAATATCAATACAAAGGGTAATGAAAAAACAAAATAAAACAAAAGATTGAACTCCAGCCTACAATTATAGTGATGTGCATTTTGGATCATTTAAATATAATTAAATATTACAAATTAATTCACAAACATAATTGACAAACACATGCAAATATCGCCATCTCGAACAAAACAAAGCTGTTGATGTGTCTAGGAAATTATAAAAGACTGTAAAGCTTAATTTATTGTTAATCTGTATCTCCAGGGTATGTAGTTTAAGCTCATCTCGGTTGTCATCTCATCTCAGTCCTCGGGTAGTTATTTTGCCACGTCACATCTCAATAAGCTAAAGTTATGCAGGCTGTGTTGGTCCAATAACAGAACAGATTAGTTGATCCGTCTTGAGTCGTTATTTAGTAATTGTGACCGACGCCATTGATCGACAATTGAGGATGATCTGTTCTTACAGACGTATCTAATTCCTTCACTTCTCTAGGTTTTGGGAAAGGATGAAATTGTATATTGGCCATCCTTTCTGGGTCTACCCACTGTCTGTGCTATAAGTTCTACACGAGCTAATTTGTCAGGTTAATTGCCAATGTTACTGTATCCTGATGCTTGTCCGACAACATGGCAGACTGTGACGATGACACAGAATATTGGCGTTGTGATTGGCTGGATCGCCTGGTGATAGGTCAATTGAGCTTGATCAGTTTGCAGGCAAGTGTGGAACTTTTGAGGAGACTAGTTTGCTTTTAAAAAATAGTTTGGCCAAAAGTGAAAATTCGATGTTAATTAAATGACCATCAGAACATCCAAGATTTTATCTGAAATTGTGGTTTTCATTTTTTGACGGTCAATGAAAAAAAAAAAACATACAGGCAAAACAAAATGAATACCTCCTGGTGAAACATTAAGGTCTTAAGTAAAACAATTATTGTTCATGAACCCAAACATTAGGTACAACTTTATTACCTATAATCCACAGCCTCTGCAAACTGTATCGTTCATTAAATAGTACTTGTGCTTGTCCTGCATGCTGTAACCTATATTGAAAAAGTAAGATTACATACAGTTGAAATTATTAGCCCCCTGTTTACCCCCCCCCCCATTTCTGTTTAACTGAGAAGATTTTTAACATTTCTAAACATAATAGTTTTAATAACTCATTTCTAATAACTGGTTTATTTGACTAGATATTTTACAAGACACTTCTATACAGCTTAAAGTGACATTTAAAGGCTCAACTAGGTTAATTAGGTTAACTAGGCAGGTTAGGGTAATTAGGTAAGTTATTGTATAACGATGGTTTGTTCTGTAGACTTTCGAAAAAAAATTGCTTAAAGTGGTTGATAATTATGACCTTAAAATGGCTTTTAAAAAAACTAAAAAACTGCTTTTATTCTAGCCTAAATAAGACTTTCTCCAGAAGAAAACCTATTATCAGACATACTGTGAAATTTTCCCATACTGTTAAACATGGTTTAGGAAATGTTTAAAAAAGAAACAAAAACTAGAAGGGGGGCGAATAATTCTGACTTCAACTGTATGTGTGTGGGAAGACTACCTTCACACAGATTGTCAGCATTTCATACATCATTATGCATTAGGAAGTTTGATCTCAAGAGTGTCGTGAACGTGCTCAGGACCATTTGCTGAGGCTATGGATTAAAGATGTTAAATGTGCCAATAGATCTAAAAAATGCAGATGGAGTTGTTCTGTTTTCACACATTTCAGACCTTTTAAAAAACCTGATTAATATCGCATGCTGCATAATTGTGACCTTGGACATTGTTATATTTTATTATATTCTTCTGTTATATTTTTCCAATAGTAAATGCATTGAATGGGTCAAAATGATCAATTTTTCATTAATGCCAAAATCTTAAGAATAAAAATCATGTTCCATGATATATGTTGTAAATTTTCTACTGTACACATCAAAACATATTTTTTTTTTAGAAAAATGCATTGCTTAATATTCATTTTCCTTCAGCTTAGTCCCTTATTTATCAGGGGTGCCACAGCGCAATGAACCGCTAACTATTCCAGCATATTTTTTACGCAGCAGATGCCCTTCGATTTGCAACCAAGTACACTATACACTATGGCCAATTTTGTTTACGCAATTCACTTACACCGCATGTCTTTGGACTGTGGGGGAAACCGGAGCACCTGGAGGAAACCCCACCAGCACGGGGAGCACAAACGCCACACAAAAATGCCAACTGACCCAGCCGGGACTTGAACCAACGACCTTCTTGCTGTGAGGCGACAGTGCTAACCACTGAGCCATTGTACTGCCCGTTGCTTAGAACTTAATTTGTACAACTTTAAAAACCATTTTCTCAATACTTTGATTGTTTGTACCCTTTTCTCTACCAAATATTATCCTATCTCATGGAATATCAATCATCAATCATATTCAATGGAAAGCCTATTTCTTCTAGCTTTAATATGTAAAAAATCTCCCTAAAAAAAATCGACATTAATAATTAGTTTTGTGCTGTATGTTTTGTAGTATTGTTCTTTCTCTGTGTTCAAAATTCTGCTGTAATAAGATGCTACAGTTCTTGGTTGTTGCTGTCCTAGGACGATAAAGGCTGTTGAGATGAAAACAGGTGTGCAGTTGAATCTAGACAGATAAAAATGAAGGACAGCTGACTCTTCAGTCTCATTCAGGCATGTTATACTACTACCGTGTTTCTCTTAACCAGTCTGAGTTATGATTGTGTCCTCCTCCAGGACCAACATTTGCATGCAATGTAAAATCAGCAAAGCATAGGAGATTTGCCTGTATGGTTACTGTGTGGTTGCTCTCTGATTTTCTTCTGTGTCTGTCCTTTTTATTTCAGTAGTCATCTCCTCCTCCTCCTCTGCTGTGATCTTGCTGTGGGCCTTTTCATCTGGTGTGTGTCAGTGTGTTGTTGCGCTATTTTAGAGGAGATGTATTTTGGAACTGTCTGAACATGACTCATGATGTACATGATTCTGTCTGTCTTTCTCATTGTGAAGTGTTTGTGTTTGTAATAGCTTCAGATGCAGTCATCTTAAAGAGGCAGTTCGCTTTAAAATCAACTGTCATCATTTTCTCTCCCTCATTGTTGTTGTTCCAAGCATATTACATAGAATATGATAGTTTAAGTTGTGCTGGGCTATATGAAAGCTTATATCCTGATAATGATATCAAGATAGTACTTTTTCTGTAAATTCGATTAATATTTATCTATATTGACACAGAAATTTGCATTTAAAGTATACACTACCTGACAAAAGTCTGTCGCCTATCCAAGTTTTAGAACTACAACTAATAACTTGACTTCTAGTTGATCATTTGCTATCAGAAGTGGCTTATATAAAAAGGCAAAGGCCTCTAGATTACACTTATTTTACTAAAACAAAATATGATCATGCCTTGATTTTTAATTATTTAATTAGGACAGTAAGGTCTGACTTTGCTTAGACAAAAGTCTTATCACTTAACAGAAATAATGTCCAGTATAGAATATAAAGTCATGGTGCAGTGGAAACAGAATGAATATTGTGTATGATTCCCATGAGCTTGGAGGACTGCATCCATACATCTCTGCAATGACTCAAATCACTTATTATAAAGTCATCTGGAATGGCAAAGAAAGCGTTCTTGCAGGACTTCCAGAGTTCATCAAGATTCTTTGGATTCATCTTCAATGCCTCCATCTTCAATAATGTTCAAATCTGGTGACTGGGCTGGCCAATCCTGGAGCACCCTGACCTTCTTTGCTTTCAGGACTTTTGATGTGGAGGATCTCTTGCACGAACCCATGCTAAATGCAACCCCTACCATGATTTTTCCTTCACTAAGCTTAAACTTTGTGCTTTCTCATCATTTTATTATTTATGTTTCAGCCAACATGTCGTGTAAGATTGCACTCATCAAAATTATGACAAAAATTGCTAATAATGTGCAGTATTTTAGGAGATTGCAAAATAACCTATAGGCTTATTTCATCAATAAAAGATGTACAGTACCTGACAAAAGTCTTGTTGTCGATCCCAGTTGTGAGGGCAATAAATAATAACTTGACTTTTAGTTGATCATTTGGAAAAGTGCAGAAGAGGTTGATTTCTCTGATGAATCATCTTTTGAACTGCATCCCAATCATCACAAATACTGCAGAAGACCTATTGGAACCTGCATGGACCCAAGATTCTCACAGAAATCAGTCAAGTTTGGTGAAGGAAAAATAGTTTGGGGTTACATTCAGTATGGAGGCCGTGCGAGAGATCTGCAGAGTGGATGGCAACATCAACAGCCCTGAGGAATCAAGACATTTTGCTGCCCATTACATTACAAACCACAGGAAAGGGCAAATTCTTCAGCAGGACAGCGCTCCTTCTCATACTCAGCCTCCACATCAAGTTCCTGAAGCAAAGAAGGTCAAGGTTGCTCCAGGATTGGCCAGCCCAGTCACCAGCCATGAACATTATTGAGCATGTCTGGGGTAAGATGAAAGTGAAGGCATTCAAGATGAAGCCAAAGAATGATGAACCCTGGGAGGTCCTGCAAGAATGCTTTCTTTGCCATTCAGATGTCTTAAGTTGTTTGAGATGTTGCAGAGATGTATAGATGCAGTCCATGACTTTGCCACTTCTGCTCCCAAGTGATCAACTAGAAGTTCACAGTTATTATTTGTTGTTCCTAAACTTGAATAGGCGACAAGACTTTTGTCAGGTAGTGTATTAGTCATATCGCACAGCCCATTTGAAGATTGCAGACACAAACCCAACGAAACATTTCTTAAAATACGTTTTTTATGTCCTGGAGAAAACACAAAGTCAACGAGTTTGGAATTACAAGAAAGAGAGAATGAAGTGTAAATGATTTTCCTCCTCCCCCTTTAAGGCTATACTTCTAAGCCTTCACACAGGAACGGCTCGTGTTGCAGTTGATTTATTGGACTGGCTGTTGGTGTTCAATAGTCACTCAGACTAGATACATGTGCTCAAGACACTTTTCAGAAGGGCATTGTGCTCTAAGAGGTGCTATCATACTGAGCGGCGGTCTATGACTTTAATATCTCTGGGAAGACTGTGGCTTGTGGCTGGAGATGTTTGAGAAACCCCAGTATGCCCCCAACACCACATGGAAAGGAGGACAGCGCCTCCAAACAGAGTTTAGAGCAATTACATGGCCGATCAATAGAGAGAGAGCAGCAATAACAGGACATTTCCACACAGTCAGGAGGGCACACAGAGAGAGCCTGATATCCGGCTGCTGGATTTGGGTTATTAGATGGAGACGGGGGGGGTTTAAGCCAAGATTTTGTCCAGTACACAGCTGCTCGATCAACCCAGATCAAGGTGATGGACCATGGGACTGATAAACAACTGGAGTCTCTCTCTTTCTCTCACCCCCCCCCCTCTCTATGCTTTTGTTATGTGCTCACCGTAGACTTATTCCTTTTCTGAGGGATTTTTGTTGTTCAGTGGGGTTTTGTGCTATGAGAGATGGGAATAGATCGTAGGCTGCTCTGGGCAGAGCCACGGGGTGATTGTCTTTGACAAGTCCCCTGTCAAATCAAAGGAAAGCCGTCGCAGTGTTCCCATATCTTATGGCGTTCAGATTCATGGAGGCATGTTGAGAAGGACTGGTTTGACTCATTCAGCTCTTTCACCATAGTTCTGGTTTGGTGTTTGGTTCTTGAATGAATGATTCTGCCTTTTTGTGAAGTATTTTAGCCATTACATGAAGGACCGACACTAATTTGCTTAATACTAGGGCTGGGCGGTCTATATCGAGTTCTGGGGAAATATCGATATGATTCCCAACACGATGTGGGCTTATCCAATATCTTTCATATCGAAATCGTTTTGAGGCACACGTGCACATCCTGTGTGAGACCACTCCAAGGTAGCACGCGAACATGGAGGAACAAGCAGTGCCAGTGTTGTATCGAAATCTGACTCCCCCTCGCATGTATACGCGTCACACAGCGCCTGCAGCTGTCACAGCGGTTTATCAGAACCTTTTATCGATCATTTCTTCCGCAATCTGGACAGCAAGAACGACATAGAAGCCTTGTAAAATTGGAACAAGCCGCACCCTGAATGGTTTAAAAGAATTAAAAACCACCGAAATGGGGATGAATTTATACCGCATTTTGAAAGTGAAACCACCTCACATTCAATGATTATAAGGTCAGTATTTATTGCACGACGGTCTCTACTTTACCTTTACGTTATAAACACATTTACCTCTGCGTTCTCGTCTGTTATAATGACTGTTTACATGTATATGCTTAACCAGCATTTCATCACAGTACCGGAAACAGTTTAGTTATTTCTCATACCTATAGTCTATTCGTTTTCATCTCTGTATTTAATATTTATTAAAACAAGTTTAGTCAAAACAAAAGGAAAAAGTGTAGGATTGATATGTGCACTGTTTAATAATTGTGCACAACACATACATGAAAATGTGTAACTAAAAAAAACATACAGCTGATTTAATTGTTTCTAAATCACTATGGTATACAGGATTACTTATAACAACACTGTAATTGTGACATAAAATACTGTGTTTCATATTTACATTCATTGTGATTCTTTTCTATCCTACAACACTTTTGGTGCTTGTTATTGAAGTGTGCTCCTTTTTTGCTCTGACAATGTAGCTGTTTTCTATGGTTCTGTTTACTTTGTATACAGCACTACTGTGTTGTTGTGCAATAACAGTGTTAAGCAGGAAAAAAAAAACCTGTACTGTATTTAATTATCAAAGATTTTTTTATAATTTTAAATGTTGTGCAACTTATATATTTTAGCAGGAGGAAACAACCTGTACTGCATTTATTTATGAAAGATTTTGTGCAGCTGTTTAGTTTTTATGAAGCTGTTTATTTGTAAACAGGGATGGAAACCCCCAGCGTTGGAATTATATTTTGCTCAAAAATTGTTTAATAATGTTTTATAAATTCTATAACTCCAGTAGCCATTTATGGGAAACATACCGGATATATATCGTAGATCGTCATCTCCTAAAAATACTGAGATAGGATTTTTTGGCCCATATCGCCCAGCCCTAATCAGGGCTTGATGCTTACTTTTTTCAGGAGCAGCACATTAAAGGATTTTAGGAGCGCAGTGAAAAATGTATTACTTAAATTATGTTTTTGCCCGTACACGAGGAGAGGAAATTTTTAATAGCAAAGCAGTTTTATTTTACTGTAACAACAGCTTAATAGTATTTAATAATTATTTATAATTTAAGCTGCATAACGCTAGCAGTCACCAGCAGGAACGGGATCAAATTGCTCTAACGAAGGCCTCTTCAAAACTGCCTAGACAGCTTCTTGTTGAATTTTTGATCCAGTTCGAGCTGAAAAAATATCTTTCACACTGGCCCAGCAGAAACAGAGTTATTGTTATAAGTTATCACATAGTGCAAACATTCACATGACCAGAGCGAATTAATCTGTGTTTGTTTAATAAAAAGATTATGTCTGTATCATGGTCCCAACAAAACATTATTAATTTTATTATAATATATATTTATATATTATTATAAACAATTTACAATATTTGTTTTTAATACTGGTTACATCAAAAGTTCTGATTGCTTTCTCAAATGCTCAAAAATATTGCTGGAGTGCAAGACGATCTAAGTCAAAGTGATCTAAAAGTATAGTGAGTAAGAAAGATGCAAGGATTCAAGTATAACTTAATCTCTTGATAGAAATTAAACTTTAAACTTTTGATAAGATAGACAATGCATTAATGACATCCATATTGTAGTTGAGTGCAAGAAATTGAATGTGTTCAGTGCTTCCCACAGGTCTGAAATATACTTGTGGTGGTGGCTAGATTAAAACACACATTTTCCTCATAGCATACAAATAATGTGACTTTCAAGAATATTTCTATTTAGCCGAATTTATTATATTTGCATAATATATTACACAGTTCAAACCCTATGTAATACCATCCGTTCTATTTAACATTAATGGCTCTCAGCAAGAAAATAATTTTGTATTCTGTTATTATTATTATTTATTTATTTATTTTTCTTATAACTGACAAATTTTTTAAGTTTAGCATTTAACACCTTTTATGACACTGTTTCTATTCAGTGTGTTAAAGTAAAAAACAAAACTGTTGAAATAAAATAAAAGAAGGAATCCACTATTTCACTCTTAAGCAGGTCGCACAACAGAAGCACCACGCGGCACAGCGACATGGCACGCACATGACAGTTAAAAGTATCACTCACCAGACGCGGACATTCGCATGATATTTAACATGAAACTAATCAGATGGCACTCTGTGGCGCGGCATAAAAATGAACAGTTTCCTGAGTCGTGGCTGGGCGCTACGGACAGCCACCGACAGCCGCTGGCTTGTGGCGCCGGTGTGTTTTCAGTGTTTTCTATGTAAAGACCGCTTGTGCCACGTTCACAATAGATTTTCAACGTTATGCACCATAACGCACTTTGAGAAACTGTGAGGAACATGTTGCTTTATCGTGACCAAGTGAATTAAGTCATCAATCAAGCTTATTAAAATAAGTTCACATATGTGCGACTAAATACATTTTCCAGTTCGCACAAGTCTATTTTTAGTTGCAAATGCGAGCGAAATGGTTGCACTGTCGAGCCCTGCTAATATATCATATACTGTCATTCTTCCTAAAAATACAGAGATATGATTTTTTTGCTCAAATCGCCCAGCCCTAATTAAGACCCGTTCACTGTCATATGAAGGTTTGACATTACAAACAGCTAAACCATACATTTGTCTCTTTCATTTAAGAAAGTTAAATGGATGAAGTTGAAAAAAATGGCCGAAAAATGCTGTAAAAAATGCGCTGTCATATTGTTTGTAAACAGTACTTTTAGGGAAGTGACTAGAAATGCAACGATTAACTGGTTTCACTATTAACCGCACTTTAATTCGTCACAGTTAATTAATCGTAAACACAACTCGGAACAAACAGCTGCTGTAACTAAGCAAAGTTATGCAAAATGTGCACTAGTTTAAAGTTCAGAGCTTGTGAACCGAGTCTACAACCCACGCACACTGGATTAACTATGGCTGAAGGGTGTGTGACTTTGACTGTATGACTATGGGTGTGTGCAAATTCGTTATTTAATTTCTTGACTCATATTGGGAGCGACGTGCATGTGGTGCGCACATGGAAATGACCGCTCAGCTTCATAATATGATGCTTAGATTTATATTAGACAAATACTATTTTTATTCTTGTCTGTATTTATTTATTCATTGTTCTGTCTTTATTTTCAGTGTAAATTTATGAAAATAAATGTTTACTAATGTTTAAATGCCAAAAACATTTTTTTTTAAGTCCAAAAAGAAATGGACTTTTTGTTTATATTATTTATTTGTGCTGTATTATTTAGTTACTGAGCAGCAATAAATAACACTTTAAAATATAAGGAGTTTTCACATGATTTACTAAACTAGTAACGTTGAAATGAATGAATGCGTAATATTCGTGATGACGGTGAAACTGTGATTAACCCTCAGACTATTATCCTACAACCAAAATCTATAATGTTCATCCCTAGAAGAGACAGTCTGGTGTCAATGACTCGGCAATCATGTCTATGTATAATGTGCTGTGTGTGGAAGATCATTTTGCTTTTGGTTGTAATGTAAAGTAAACATTGTAAACTGAATCTGAAATTTTTGTGCACATTAAAAAAATAAACTCTACCTCGTGTTGTGCCAATCATATTGACACAATGCCTCTAAAATTTGTGTCCATCTTAAAAAAATGTTTAAATTGGGTTTAAATTATTTTTAATTTATTTATTTTTCATTGTTTTTCGCATTTGAAAAGGCGGATTGAGAGGTGACAATTCAGGGCCACCGTAAATGTAAAAGGATAACTCCAAAATGGAGCCGGAGAAAACAAATCTACTTAATCTTGCAACACAAAACCCTTTATGATAAGCAAAGTATGTAAGTATAAAGACGCTGCATACAAAGACCAATTGTGACAGGTGATTGTGGAACAGCTTGGAAACTAGTCTTCACTACACAAACTCCATTTTCTGTTGTTTTGGAAATTATTTCACAATGGTTAATACGCAACGAACTCTGTGTGCAAGGTTTGTGTGCCTTACAATTTTTTTCAGATTTGAATATGAATAAAACACATGCAAAACATTCAAACATCAGTGTACAAAGACCTTAAATCCCCACATTGCTGAAGAAGCATTAGGAAAATTGTGTAAATTGTGTACCCATTTTCAGAGTTATGCATTGTCATTCTTAAAAATATTGTTGTGTAAACAAATCAGCTAACCGCATAAACTTTCCTGTTTTTTGCTGAAAATGTTGCAGTGGCCCCATGGTTTTAATAGAAATGTTTGAGATTGGGAATTTAGATTAAGTGCTAAAGATTTTTCCTAGCATATTTCACATTTGTCTATGGTGTAAGCATGAGCGAGGTGTTATTGTATGTAGTTCACTTGATAGCTGCTGGTGTTTCTAATTACATGCTTTTGTGTATTTTGCATAAACCCCCTTTACTCCAGGTTAAAATGAATATGGTGTATGGTCAGTATTCAGTAAACGCACACTAAGTCACATCCATGTTTTGAGGTTACAACTGAAACTTTCTGCTCTCTCCTGTTCTCTACCTGCTGTTATAATCTCTGGTGCTTCTCAAACAATAGACAAGATTCAGTTTTCTCTTGTCTCACAGAAGTGCGCTCCCTTAATTAAATCAGTTGGTCTAACGGATTAATTAGTCTGGCTGGACGTTTGCTCATTTGGTCCTGGGAGAATTGGAGAACTATGGCTGCGTGACTGATGTGGAATCAGGTCGTCTCCAGCCCTCTGTAAACTCCAGGGTGATTTGCTCATACTTCAGTTTTTAATGGTTCAAATCTTTGATAATCTTCGATCTTTCATACTTTAGCTTTTTCTGCCATTGTAGATGCCATTTTGTAATTACTTGCTTTATGTAAGCAGCTATGTAGACAATAATGTCAGCAGTCTTGTTTTGACCATAAGCAGTAAAAAATATGGATGTAGCATCACCCATAGGTTTCTGAAAAGGTCAAATGAAGCTACATGTGGGCTTGGCCGTCCGTCGCCATTTTGTTCATGCATCATCGTGCCAACCGGGGGTTAACAAAAAAGAGGCGGAGCTTGAGCGGAGCTACAGATGCCTGATAGCATTTTGTTTAGACATGCTTTTCTTTGGAAGAAACACTTCATACTTCATTACATGCGACTCGTTTGTGTTCTGACCACATGTGGCGGGTTGTATGTTATATCAATAAAGTTTTTAGACGTTTAAAAACAATGTTGTAACACATTGAGCCACTAAGCATTGTAACTTGAGCATTGAGCACAAAGCTGGCTGTAAACACCTTTTTTTTCTGCTGTAAATTTGGCCATTTTAACATTGGGGTCAATACAAATATGCTCAATTATGGAGCCAAGCCTAGCGGAATTTCAATGAATTACAGTTTCAGTTACTTCCGTATTAGCTTAACGAGGGAGAGTGGGATGTTGCCGCTTGGTTTTGACATGTAACACCATTTGCATGCTGTGCAGCCACTTGCAGTTGAGCATTAGGCATTTTTATAGTTCTAGTAGGCTCTTTTTTTATGAATGCTCATTTTGGCTGTGAAGTTTCAGCTCTGTAATAGACCGTAAATCTCAAACATCTGCTTTCAGGTGGAGCAGCATTTACTACACAGAGCCATAGTTCACTGATAAGCTACACAGAAAATTGTGCAATATTTTAGTTGGCGCAATCTTGAAATTAAAAGCTGAGTAGTTCTGCAATTTGACAGCTGTTTGCTTCACTTTTACACATGAGAGCACCCTCTGGCCTTCGGAGGTGATTTACTACTGATCACAGAGCCGTAGTTCACTGACAAGCTACACAGAAAATTGTGCACTATTAAGTGGTGCAATCCTGAAATCAAAAACTTGTTCTGCAATTTGACAGCTGTTTGCATCACGTTTACTCATGAGCGCCCTCTGGCGTTTGGAGGTTATTTACTACTGATCACGGAGCTATATTTCACTGACAACCTACACAGAAAATTGTGCACTATTTAATTGGCACAATCCTAAAATCAAATGCTGAATCGTTCTTCAATTTGACATCTGTTTGCATGTTTCCACATGAGAGCGCCCTCTGGCCTTCGGAGGAAATTTACTACTGTTCACAGAAACATAGTTCACTGACAAGCTACACAGAAAATTGTGCACTATTTAATTGGCACAGTCCTAAAATCAAATGCTGAATCGTTCTTCAATTTGACATCTGTTTGCATGTTTCCACATGAGAGCGCCCTCTGGCCTTCGGAGGAAATTTACTACTGTTCACAGAAACATAGTTCACTGATAAGCTACACAGAAAATTGTGCACTATTAATTTAGTGCAATACTGAAATCAAATGCTGAATATTTCTTTAATTTGACAGCTGTTTGTGTCACATTTCCGCACAAGAGTGCCCTCTGGTCTCGGAGGTGATTTACTGCTCATCACAGAGCCATAGTTCACTGACCATCTACACAGAAAGTTGTCCACTGTTTAATTGGTGCAATCCTGAAATCAAATACAAATTCCTTTGCAATTTGACAGCTGTTTGCGTCACGTTTCCGCATGAGAGCACCCTCTAGCCTTCGGAGTTGATTTACTACTGATCACACAGCCTTAGTTCACTGACAAGCTACACAGAAAAATGCAATCAACAGCTGAATCGATCTGCAATTTGGCAGCTGTTTGCTTTGTATTTCCGCCTGAGAGCGCCATCTGGCCTTCGGAGGTGGTTTACTACTTATCACAGAGCTGTGTTTCCCTGACAAGATGTGCGCAAGAATGGCAGCTTTGACTGAATTGCGATCTGGATTTCATTTCAGCTAATCGCGCAGCCCTTGTGCTAGTAACTTAAGACATACAAGGATAATTCTTTGCATCATTGCCGGCAGAATACAGATTATACAGTCTTGCTTTAGCATCTTAACCTTGTATATAAATAAAAGAGCACTGTGGGATTGGGGGAAGACTGTGGACTGCAGCTGTGAGCAAATCTTCTGAATGAGCTCCCAACAGCTCCTCTCCCTACGAGCGGACGGAGAGATGAGGAGCTTCATGGAGAGAGACAGTATGGCCGAAGGAGCCAAGCTAAGGTCTGTGTTCCAGCGATGAGGCGAGCTGCCGATCAGAGGGCTTATTTAGTCTCAGGAAGCAGACGTGTCCCCAGGTACATGTACATTCTTGGGTTGCACATGTACAGATGGTCTTGTGGGTTTGCCTGTTCTTGAATGCGCTGCAGTTGATCTATAGCTCATGGTATGTGCACAGGATTAAACATGCCGATGGGAAAGACAAACGTAAGCCACGCAGTCAGGATGGAGATAAGTATTGCTTTTTCCTGCCGGTTGTCTCACAAAGCAAGAGATTGGCCTAGCAGCTTGGTTTGGTTCTTATTGCAGCTTATTCTGGCCAAGAACTGCCCACTTAGACAAGAAAACGCCATGTAGAATGGCTTGACTTTTTAGCTTGTTTTGTGATCATAAAAAATACTCTTAATATGTCATTTGGTCGCTTAGGAAGCATTCTTATCAGTTGTAATATTAACATTTTAATTCTTAAACTGTGATACATTATTATTTTGGTTCTTCGTTTATTAGAACACTAAGAAGAGGATTTATTTTGGACAAAATCTTTTGTAATCCATTTAACAGGAGAACACCATATTGGAAACATCTGATATTTAGGGATGCAACGATTAACCGGTTTCACTATTAACCACGCTTTAATTTGTCACGGTTAATTAATCGAGAATACTTCTCAACACAGTGTTATTGCACGGAACAAGTCTGCTGCAATTAAAAGTTATTAAGGCTGTTCATATATTGCGTTTTTTTTGCGCATGCAAGTTTGTTTCTTTTCTTGTGCATATTGGGAGTGACCTGCATGCGGTGCACACGCGGCATGACGTGCTGACGCTTTCCAAGTCCACCTACTTTAAAGAATGCCGCAAGTGCACCTCAAGTCACGTAACAAGAACTATACACATTTCATTTCTTTCTTTTTTTTTTCTCTCTTTGGAGTAGAAAATACCAAACAATTTTGCAATTTAGTTGATCAAAAGTGCCTTTCAGACAACGGTCCAGCAGCCTTTGACTACATTTGTTCTCTTTTAAAAGGGAAATCCTTAGATAATATGTAGCTTAGATTTACAATAGACAAATACTATTTTTTTAATTTTTCTTATTTTATTAATTTTATTTATTTTACTTTATTTATTTATTTATTTATTTATTTATTTATTTATTTATTTATTCATTCATTCATTCATTGTTCTGTCACTTTTCATTGTAAAATTATTATAGTTTAAATACCAAAAACTTTTTTCCACTTATTTTTAAGTCCAAAGAGAAATAGACTATTGTTTGTTTGTTATTATTGTTTTGTACTGTTTTATTTGTTTATGCAGCAGGAATAAATACACTTTTTAAAATATGAGTTTTGGCATGATTTTCTAAACTAGTAGTGTTTTGAAATTAATGAATGCATAATAATCATGATAACCGTGAAACTGATTATTCCTCAGACTATAATCTATAGTATAAAGTTCAGTACAGTGTTTCAATTACCATTTTAGCCACTAGATGGAGCAACTTGAAATTTGGCATGCAGTGTATTTCCTTAAAGTAGAATGACATACGATTAAAAAAATAGCCACCATTAGGCAATTAAATTTGAGCTCCCTGTAATCACGGTTAACGATAGGCGGTCAGAATGAAACTTGGTGGGCATGTTGGACTCATGGGCCTAGAGGTCTGTAGAAATTTTGAAAGAAATCATCCACTAGGGGGCAATTTTGAGTTTTTGGAATGTGTAACCAAACATTTGTAAACTCAATCTATAAACTCTAATATTCTAATAATATATTTCATTGTCAAATAAACTACTTACAGGCATCCTAACTGATAAATAACTTATGTTACTAAAATGCTTGCAGCTATATTTGTATATATTTCTTGTTCGTTTGTCTGTAAAAACGCCATCTACAAGCATTCCCTAATTAACGCCAAAGAGTAAGTGCTTAGGTCTTAATGTTTATAATTTTTGCGAAATATTATTAATTTAGGAACTGCTGTTAGCTTAATTTTAGTTTCTTTTGCATCTATTTTGTGTAAAAAAGATTTATTTTATTTTTTCTGTTAACTAAAATTATTTTTGACCAGGCTTAGTTATAGTTATAGTTATCGTTTACTAAAATAACCTTGGTTTTTAACTGTGGTACCTGGTCAACTATAGCACGTCCTGCGAAATATAGTTTTTTTAAATTAATAAAAATTTTTTCATTCCTTTATTTGTATTTATTGTTATTTTTTTTTTTTTTATTTTTTGGGACTATTGCAGATGCGCATGTTGTGGTATCAATGCTGAAACAATATATGCATACACTGGTGGTGAGGAGAGACCCCCTCACACGATTGTACGGGCTTTGGGTGTATGGCAATGCACGATAAATGCTCTACACTTGCTAGCCATATTCTTAAATCTCCAAAAATATATTTGATCAATTCGGTGCATTCATGAAAATGTTCTTTTCAGGTTTTTATTGAGGCTATAATCAGGACACATGCACAGTCTCTTTGTAGGAAATGTTAGTTTGCCTCGTGGATTGATTTGTGGATTGAATTTTTCTTTTTGTTTAATTAATCACATGTAACAATGGAAACAATAGCATTTAAAAGAGCAGTACTGCCTAGATCTCTGATGTGTGTATGAGCTGTTTGTTTGCTGCTGTTCAGGACGGATGTGAGACGCAGGCCTCTGTGAGGGGATCTATTGATTCTGCTGCCCAGTTCAGTGATAGTGGTGTGTGTGTTTTGAATTGATTCCGGATGCTGTCACTGTTTGTTTTATGTGCTCTGTGGAAATGCGTGTATGTTGTTTCTATGTATTGTCTTTGCTGGCTGCATCATTTTTGCAGTTCAGGCATTTTTTTTTCTTTCTGTCTTTTTTTTGTGCATCTCTCTCTAGGAGTCAGAGCCAGCGCAGCTTTATTGGCATGATTAAAATTTACAATATCGACAAAGCATTTAACGTGCTTATAATTCAGCGATCTATAGTTTGTTTTGTTTAACTAAATTTGATGGTGGCTACTAGATGAGCATGTTCTAGATGAGCAGATGATTTCCTATAGGTCAGTTAAGCCCTGGAGTCCGCTGGCGTTTCTTAGTGTTAACATGGACAAAAAATATGTTATCACTAGGGATACTCAAATTAGCCGATTGACCATTACCCGAAAGGGTGTTTTAACTAATTAATGGCATCAGTTACATTTTTTTTAACACATTGGTAACTCGCGGGACGGTAACACTTTAGATTCACTTCACTTCAACACTTGATTTTTTGAATCATCCTAAACATGCTTTGTCTTGTTCTAAATTGATCTGAACTTAATACTGTATAAAGCATAAACTTGTATGTATAGTAGGGGTGCACAATATATTGTTTCGGCATTGATATCACCATGTGCGCATCTGCAGTAGTCACATCGCAGAATATGAATGTCAATATTCTAATTCACACATTATTATATATTCATTATATAGTCATTAAAACGTTTAAAACCTAGTTACCAAAACATTTAGCATTTATCATTTAAGTCAGTTTAAATTATTCAGGCATAAGTAATTCAGTTTATGTACTTTTAAAAAATATGCACATTGAAGACTGTACATTGTTCTATTTGGGTTAATAAATTTGCGTATCTGAATATTGCTACATCCAGGAAATCATAAAGCACTGTATATTTTATTTGTTTCATTGCTTTATATCAGGGGTCTCAAACTCAAATTGGCGAGGGGGCTGTTTCAGTGACTGACAGTTCACAGGAGGGTCGTTTTAACTTTCAAGCACAATAAATAGGTGGAAACCTGATGTTATTGATTCATCTTAGGACAACAGACATGACGTTTATATTTCAAGCATTACCTGTCACCAGTGATGATGCAAGTCTGCACGTTTATTGTCACATATCAGCTGCTGAAATATAGCTGTTGTTGTTGTGTGTAAGACACTCTCAGTCATTCCTCCACAGACTATATGCAGTCAAAAGTCCAGCTTTTTGTTTCTTGTTGTACATAATGAAGGGGTGGTTTAAATTGCTATGAAAATACTACAGATAATAGGTATAATCATTTATTATTCTGCCCCAACCAATTGTATTGTGCAGTAGTGTAATATCTTTTTTTTTGGAAAACAAAAAGGGGAAAAGTATATATATATTCACATTTACTTGTTCAATTCAACCAGCAGTACAATTTTACAAATGTCAATTTTTCCATGCAAATCTAAAGCATATGAGGAAAACCTATTAAATGAGACCGCTTGAATCTAATATCAGCAAAATAATCATATCATGCAACCAGCATAACTTGTAAGCCATATAGAAGTGTTTGTACAACAAAATACAAGTGGAATAAAACTGATAATAATCAAACGACCCTGGAATATTTGCAAAAATAGAGCCTCTACGGACATAGAAATAAAACGCGTGTGTGTTACTCTCGACCGTACACAGAGAGAAAATGAAAGTAAAACTAATCTGAATGCAGTACTTTAAATGTCGACTAGGTGGTGGGTCAAAACCACAAGTGGCTAGATGCAACTGCACAACAATGATAGAGGTTAAAAAATATGTTTTGGTGGGCCGAATCATATATATTTTGATGTCAGTTGCAGGCCGGCAGCTTAAGACTCCTGCTTTACTGTATTTTCCAATGTTTGTGATTGGTTTACTATATTTTTTTGTAGTTGCACTGCCGTACAAAATCATCCTAATAAATCTAAAATGATAACTTCTTTCCAAATAGACCTATTCATTTCATCTGGTGAAATTATACTCCATGTCTCAATATATATTTTAGAAAAAATATATAGCAGAGTCACTTTTTTTTTGCAATATCGTGCAGCCTTAATGTATGGTGCATTTTACACATGCAGCTACTTTGACCTGAAAAGAAATGGTTTAGGCTTGATGTTTGTAATAAGTGCAAATTACATTCAATTTATTTTATAGTTTTCAATAGTTAGATTTTTATTTTGAGAGAACCTTCATTTTAAGGCTTTGTTTTGGAGTGAGGGAAAGAAATGTTAACAATGTTAGTTAAATTAAAGATTTCAATGATTTTTGGATATTTATTTATACTTCATCAGCATTTTTGGGGCTTGAAAATGAAAACATTTGAAAATGCACTGTAAAAAATATTTGTAAATCTAATAGTTTCATATTTTGTGTTTCTTTTCTCCATTTATTTATGCTTTTGAGTTGCATTATGTGACTGATCTTTCCTTCAACAACTCTTGATGTGGAAAAGATTGAAAAAGTGACTTTTACTGACATTTGATTCATGGATGAAAAACAACTGTGAATCATGATCTACCAAATCTGTTAAGAGATTTTTTTTTTTACAATGTTTATTTCCAAGTGCAAGTTTTTAATAATAATAAAACTATCATTGTGTTTATGTAAACTACAAAAGTGCAATTTAGTGCATAATTTACTGTGTTTTGTCTGTACTTGAGGACTAAAACAACAATGTTGGAACACTGTATGCATGCTAGTGAGTTTTGTTTCTTTGCTACATGATGTTTTTACAGCTTTTTTGTGTGAATATACAGTGGGGGAATTTTCACCAACAGTTAGTAACAACCAAAAAAATCCATATATGCAAAGAAAACAATATTAATTATTTACAAATTAAGTTATGTGAAATAAAATGAAATGAGACAGGAAAAACTATTGAGCACATGAAGAAATGGAGGTGTAGAAAGACGGTGAAAGCCCAGACAGCAGCTGAAATCTCTCAGTAGTTCTTCAGCAACCCTCTGCCCTTCCTCAGTGTAAATGAATATCAGCTGTCCAACATCTACATTAGCAGGATTATGGAGATAAAACCAGGCTGGACATATCAGCAAGACAATTATCCAAAACACAGTCAAGGAAACTGTCAAATCCTTTAGAGAAAGAAAATCAAGCTGTGGAATGGCCCAGCCAATCACCTGACTTAAACCCAAAAGAAAATACAAAAATAAGATCCGATTTTTATAGACGAGACCCACAGAATCATCTTTACACTCTGTTGGGAAAAAAAAAATCGCACCTGAGCAATTCATGTGACTTCATTCACCATGTGAGAGGCGTCTTTAAGCTGCCATCACCAAAAAAGGCTTTTATATAAAGTATTAAATACGTTTTAGTAGTTCAGGATTTTCTCCTTGTGCCATTGCATTATTACACAACAAATTTTTCAGATTTTTTACATTTTATTTTTATGTTTATGTATTGTTTGGGTTTTTACCAAAATCTGGTTCAATTCCATGTCAACAGCTCCTTTAGAAATTTGTTTCCCAAGAAATGTTTTTTTTTTTTGAAGACTTATTTCCCCCTCTGTATGTGAACGAGGACAGTTTTCATAATGTTGCTTCTGCTAAAAAATAAAAACATTTTAATACATTATATAAACAAACACTTATATGGCAATGCAGATTTTGACTGAAAGAGAATGAAAGAAATGGATACATTAATACAAATATATGTATACTATGGTTTAAAGTGATAGATCTTTTATCAGACTGCTGTGGATGGTTAATTTACAGCATGTGTTTTTTTTTTCCATCTAGCGTGAAACTTTGCAGGTGCTGAGACTTCACTTTAAGCTAAGCCTGCGTTACGCTGCTTTCTGGGACCTTCACACGTAGGATTCTGTTTTGTGCTCAGTGGAAAACAGGACAGTTTTGTTAGTAGTCGAGTCTACATCTGCACTTGTCAGCTCTGTGTGTGTGTGTGTTTGCGGCGAGGCATCTGCACAAGTAATTACACCAGCACAACGTCAACTATACTGGAGCGAGAGAGAGAGAGTGCCTTGTCTTTCCTTTCTGTGTCTTCCACAGCTAAAACACTTGAGATATAAGCACTTTTTAAACAAGCGCTGAAGTAAACAAGATGGAGTGTTTGTTTGTGTGTGTGTGTGTGTGTGTGTGTGTGAGAGAGAGTCTGTTTGGTTGTCCACTCTTTGTTTGCTCATTTTCAGACTCATTTTAATTCTTTTTTTCAAGGTTTATTTTGATCATTTATTTTTTCAGTCTCTGTTGGAAGGCAAGAATCAGCCGTTGTGTTGTGCCTCCTCCTGCGTGATTTAGTTTTCATTCTGTCTATATTTTTCTCTTTTTTCTCTCTCTCTCTCTCTCGCTCTCTCTCTCTCTCTCTCTCTCTCTCTCTCCTCTCTCTCTCTCCTCTCTCTCTCTCTCTCCTCTGTGGGTGTCAGTCTCACTGCTGCTGTCACTGTCTGTCTCTGCCTGTCAGTCCAACCTCCAGCTTCCACACTCATTCCATCTCTCTCTCTCTCTCCCTTTCTCTAGCTCTCTCTTTCTCTCTCTCTCAGGGGTTAATCATGGTGGAGATGCTTCCACCACCATCCAGGGAGACTCTGATAAGCTCTTGTGGAAATATAAATTATAAATGCTTCCGCTGTCATTGCCTGAGTCTTAGATTAAGAACTTTTTTTTTCTCTTTCCTTTTGCTTTCTGACTGGTTATGTTCTGAATGGAAAACATACTAGTTTATTATTCTGCTATTTTGTACTATGTCTGTGCGCATTGTGTGAAGTTTTGTGAATTAAAGTCTACTACTGCACATTTTGCAAAAGCAGTATACACTACAATGTAAAAGTTCAGGAAACGGTTTTTAAAAATGTGCTTGATTTTGATAAAATTTCCCAAAGCTGTCAATTAATTTGTTTTCCATGTTCTTTATTGCTTATGACTGAATCCATTGTGGATGACTAAAAATAGGCAAGCACTGAATTTCAGCCACTAAGAATTATTAGCCAACAATGGCATTTTCAGTTTCAGGCAAAAATATGAGCCAAAAAACAAGTCAATAGTGCACCACACTGCCTATCAGTGTTCATTCCAGCACGCTTTTTTCACTCAACGTTCCTCCAGACATGATCACTGCATGGTCTGAGGGGGCTTTCACACCAGATGTAGAAAGCAACTGTACTATGAAATCCATTCATTTCAATAGCTTTCAGAAAATAGGATCAAATATTCCGCTATATGGATATTCTATGTACATGTATACTGGTTTATGCATAAACTGTACATGCTTATCAGAAAAGCAAGTATGCTCAAATAACACACGGACCGGACATTTATGCATTAATGTAGTATACTTGTTCCTGCTGCTTGCAATAGTACTACTGTGCTGTCATGGCAACGCTGGCACTTTTCAGTCAAGTGCATCCAGAAGATTTGCTTTTGTCCCCAAATTTAAATGCTGGTACATCCTTACAAAACAAACTTGTCCAAATTTGGTCCTGGAGGGCCAATGTCTTGCTGATTTCAGCTCCAATTTGCCTAACCACACCTGCACGGATGCTTCTAGAAAGCCTAGTAAAGCCGCGGTCACACTGCACTTTTCGCCCCATAGACCGGAAACGCAAGCTCAAGACAAGTTTCGCAGTTTGCCGCATTGAAAAGTTCAAGCTTGGTGAACTCTGGCCTGTGAAATTGCATCACAAGGCTACGTGCGACCAATCGAAGATCAGAAATTTAAAATATGGAGCAATCATTCACTTTTTTAAATGTCTAATTATCTTGTTTAATCCCGCCTCTTATCGCAGCGCCGTATGACAGAATTCCGCAAGCACAAACTCTAGTGAAACCGAGCTTAATTAGCCAGCCCAGATGTGTCTGACTGGGGTTGGAACGAAACTTTCCAAGTCACTGGCCCTCCAGTACAGAGTTTGGGCACCCCTGGTCTAGATGCAGCATTGGCTACATAATAGTGTATTTTATAGTACTAATAATACCTGGCCATTAAATGATTTTTGAAGGATTATGTGACTCTAAGGACTGCTGTCTTGCCACCACTGTTTTTTTTTCCAAATCAGCATTTAAAAATTATATTAAAATAGTTAATTTTAGGTACTGCATTTTACTCCATTAAATTACTTCAAAAACAAAACAGTACTGTACACGGGTGTACTGTATCTCAGAATGCCGTGTGCTCCACTTTGGCCTTTTTGCTGTGTGTTGAAAGTAATCAAATTTCATTAAATCGTTATTTTTGTTCATAAAGATTAGACAGCCTTATGTAAATTTGGCTTAGAATTGTTTTATGACTGGAAATTACGTTTACATGGACATCAGTAATCAGATTATTAATTGTTTTTTGAATGTTCCTGTCATGTTCCCGTTTTACATATTATAGCACATAATTTGATTAACGTCATTATGTCACTGAGCTATCCATGTTTCCTCTGGAGTTTTATGTAATTTTGGGTGTTTCATTTTTATTTTGTCGACTTTAATTGCAGTTTGGCACTTTCAGTTTCATTCAGGAACATTTCATGCATGCTCCCCGTGACAATGAGGTATTCGGATGCGAGTATGAGCTGCTGGAAGAGTGCAGTTTTTAAATGGAATTTGATACCAGATGAAGTATAGGGTAAAAAAAAAAACCTCAGCAGCAACCTCGGTGTATGTGGTCTTTCACTGACTCAGTAGGTGCAGAGAATAGTGTCCAACAGCCGTGTGTAGACTATCCTGTCGCAAAAGTCTGCCAAAAGTCCTGCATGACTGTAATAGTTTGATTGCGGTGTTTACATGTCTGTACTGCACTTCAATGATGTGACTAAATCGCCATACTCCACATGTCTTAATTCCATTTCTGTTTAGTTCGATTATGACTGTAGTCAGATAGGTAATCAAAAATCACTGTTTACATGGTAGACCCTTAATCAGAGTACTGTCTTAATCATATTAAAATTTGTGTTATTGGTTTATTTAGTTTTATTTATTATTATTATTTTTGAATTATTTGAGTCCATGTAAACATACTCATTGTGGCAATCCATACTGAGAAATAGTAGCCAATATCTCCGAACTCTCACATTCAATCTGCCCAGTTGGTGGAATGAACTCCCTAACTACATCAGAACAGCAGAGTCACTTGCTGTCTTCAAGAAACGACTAAAAACGCAACTGTTTAGTCTCCACTTTCCTTCCTAATCTGAAACTGCCTCTCTGGCTATACCACTAACTGTGCCCTCTCTCTCTCTCTCTCTCTCTCTCTCTCTCAAAAAAAAAAAAAACAAAACAAAACAAAAAAAAAAATTCTCTACTAATGTTTTGCTTCTTAGACTTTTACACACCTGAAACTTGTCTATAGCGCTTGTTCACTGCTGCTCTTATAGTTGTGTAAATTGCTTCCTTGTCCTCATTTGTAAGTCGCTTTAGATAAAAGCGTCTGCTAAATGACTAAATGTAAATGTAAATGCAATATATATACTGTACACTATACTACGCCGTAAGCTAGTGTTTGATTCTGATCACATCCATTTCAGCCATTTGACAGTGAAATAACAAAAAAAAGTTACAAAAATGAACAAAAGAACCAGTGTTCACCCTTTCTGATTAGAATCCATCAGCCTCACCCCAGGACTACACAAAAGCAACAATTAAAATCTTAATGTCATCAAATGATTTAATGAATTACTTGCTCATACCTGCCAATTATACATAAAAACACGGATAATTACCATGGGAAATCCGTCGGAACGCTATTTGTGTAATCAGGGATGTTTGAAGGTCATTGTTTAATTCGATGCGTTGGGTTTAATTGGTAGTATTAGTTTGGTTTGGTTCCGCCTGGGGCGCTGACTTTGGTTTTTATTTTTTTATTTTTTATTTATTTAATTTTTTTTGCACGTTTCCGCAAACGATATTCTCCTTCAATAAATTACGGCTGCACGCTGCCTTTTGGTGACCTGAGAAAGGCAGTCGGGTCGGTGTTTTAATAGCGCAGTCTAGTCGCGTGGTCGATCTGGGAACTAATGTTCTTTAACAAGTTCTTTTGTCATAGAGAAGCCCGACCAGAACACAACAGAGCTGCTAATTCAAAGCAGCCCAGAGTCGGAGCCCTCAGCTGACGGAGACACATTGGAACTGCCGGGGCTGAAACACACAGATGCGTCTGTCTCTCACAAAAACACGCTCCGCATGTGTGCAGAGGCATGACCCAATATCTTGCAATACAGCAGCCAGACTCCCTGCTGCACTCTTCTGTGTTCACCATAGCTTTATCTCTCACTTCAGCCGTAATACACAGTGTAGGACAATGCTTCTAGCTGTCTCACCCCGTCTTTCTCCTGTCGCTCTCTCTCTCGTGCCCTCAGTACTGTCGCCCCATCCTTTCCTGATTCTCACATCTCAGCTCTGTTTCTTTCAGTCCTGTCGCTCTCTGTTTTTTCCTGGCTCTCGGGTTTTAATAGCGGGACAAACATTTGCTTTTGCGTCACCCAAAGCGTTATATGCATTGTGTACAGGACATTTTCTCTACTTACTGATCAACGGCTTGTCATTGTTTCTCTCTTTCCTCTGATTTCAATCCTCTCTTCTTTCTCTCTCTCTTATTTTGCACATTACATAAGTAATAAAACAGTGTATTGTATATTACTGTACATGAACACATACATAAACACATTATACATTTGATAAATTCATAAACAAAAAGGAAAATGCTAGTGATTATTGAGGATAAATAAAATAAAATGCACAACTGTTCATTCAGTCAGATGCTTTGTAATATTTTTTTCTGAGTAGTTTTGCCTCTTCTTCTCTCTCTCTCTCTCTCTCTACTCCCCGTGTCGGCGTGAGTTTCCTCCGTGTGCTCCGGTTTCCCCCACAGTCCAAAGACGTGGTATAGGTGATTTGGGTAAGCCAAATTGGCAGTAGAGTATGTATGTATGTGAATGAGTGTGTATGGGTGTTTCCCTGTACTGGGTTGTTGCCGGAAGAGAATCCGCTGTGTAAAACATATACTGGATAAGTTGGCGGTTCATTCCGCTGTGGCGATCCGTGATGAATAAAGGGACTAAGCTAAAGAAAAATGAATGAATGTTTTGTCCACTGGCTTTTTTCCCCCCTCTCTTTTTTCTCTCTCTTTTTCATTGGACTATTTTATTCATTGTTTATGTAATGTGCATCAAATAATCCTGTACATACATAAACAAATAAATATGATAAATAAAAACACAAATAAGGAAAAAAAGACTAGTGGTTATTTAAGATAATGAAGGAAATAAATACAGTGTATATGAAAACAATATATATATAAAATAAAATGCACAACCGTACATCTTGCAGATGGTTTGTAATATTTTTCTGTCTAGTTTTGTCCCTGGCTGGCTTTTTTTTTTTTTCTTTAATAAAAAATCAAATAAAATGCACAACTGGACATTCCATTCAGATGGTTTGTAATATTTTTCTCTTTCTCACTCTCTCAATTCAATTTAATTTAATTCAATAATTGCTTTATTGGCATGGCAAATGTATTGCCAAATAATTTATTAAGGTTTACATTAAAAAGCACATGCATATATATTTAAAAACAACAGCAAAAACATGGTAAATGCAGCAAATAATAGTAGTAGTAGTAGTAATAGTAGTAGTTAAAGTAAAAAATATAAATAAATAATAGTAATAATAATTAAATAAGAAATACAAATAAAAAATTAATCTGAATAAACGATATATTTTAACAATCAACGTTAATGGATGAAACAGTAATACATAATATTAATCAGTATATTTACATTGATTCTTTCTCGCTCTTTCTCTCTCAAAAATGTGAGGAAACAGGCTATTTATTTAAAATAACATATAAAATAAAAAATAAAACATAATAGTTTTGTTTTCAGATTTGGTGAAATCAAGAATTATGATTGATTATCTGTATTGTAAGTCTATGTATGATGTTGTCACATTAGAAAGTATTTCCTGTGCCAATGAGACTCGGCATTATGTTTTTAAGGGTAAAGTGCTGTTTTCTAATATTTGATAATTCATTTATTAATATATTTTTATATAATGTATTGTATTATAAGAATGTATCATCAATGAAATTTGGTATTTTGTATTAAAAGTCTAGTTAAAATTCAAATCTCTCTCTGTCTCCATCTCCTCCCCTCTTTCTCCTGCTCTCTCTGCTGTCTTTCTCCCTCGAGTCTTGACAGTTCCCTAAAACAATAAGAACAAACCAAAGCATTTTTTCCTGAGGTTTTCCAGCTTCGGTGCTGTAAGGAGGAGAGATTCCGTGGAGTGCTGTATAATCCGACCCTGTTTGGTTTTGTTTGGCTGTAATATTAAAATTAAAATCATGTCTGGGAATATAAATGGCTCTCAGCTGGATTGTAGCACCAGAGGTGACCGCTTAGGTTTGCTTTCCTTGCATTTTTTGTGTCCTAATTTATCGTCTCTCTCTCTCCTCAAAGCTCGCCCCGTGGTAATATAAGACAAAATGATCCAGGCTTTGTTTACTTGACTCCACCGTCTGATTGCTGCTCATCATTCTGTTGGAATACAAACGGCAACAAAATGAGAAGATCTCTCTATTTGATTATGCTTCTCTTTCTGTCATTCTCTTCTGGCTCGTCACAGATGACAGGCAGGCCTGTAACTGCAGTTTCTTAGCTTCTCTTTATGGATGCGACTTATTTTTTTTAATACCGATTTCTAAGAGTTTTGACCTGTTGACATCCAACATTTTGATGCAATTACCAGTGAAGTTTTGAGACCACAACAGAAATTATTGATTTTAAAAGCTTATAATAATAACAACAATAAAAATAACAACAATAATAATAATAATAATAACAATAAATGGAAATGCCACATACTATACATGGTATACTTTGAAAATGATTGTCATTCCATGCATAATTACTAGTTGATTGTTTTTTTTTTTTATTTAGCTAATATTTAAACTTGTATATAGACATTATTTTCCATTAATATATTAGCAAATATTAAGCAACCTTTTACAGCATATAATCCATTAAAATAGAAGTAAAATAACATTCATTACGAGTTGATTTAAAAAAACTACCTTAATATTTTAGCATTTTTGTGAAATTTTATTTATTTATTTATTTATTTATTTTTTTTATTTATTTTCCTCTAGTTGATTAAAAGGCTATGTTCCATTCATATATTTCATCATTGAGGATATAAAAAAGTATAAAAATCTCATCTCGTCTCGTAAAGTAAGCCTTCTGTCACAGCCCTACTAGTATTCATATTTACAGATTTGATCCATATAGATATTTTAAGATGAGAATGGGTAGCTCAGAATCAGAAAGAGCTTATTTCCAGGTCTGTTTGCACATACGTGGAATTATTTTTTTCATGACACTAATATCCACTGTGCACCAGAATGACAGTGACAGGACAAAGATAATAAAGGAATAAAAAATAATTGTTATAATAAAAAAGCTGTTAAAGCTGGAATAAAAAAGCTGTTAACATCAGGTACAGTCAGTTTTGTTGCACGGAGCATACGCTTCTGCCAGTTTCCCTGTGTGAGAGGAGAAAGAGTTGGTGGTCAGCCCAGATGGTGGCTCGCTTTCTTCTTTTCACCGCCTCTTTGCTCAGTTCTTCTCTTCTGTCTGTGATCCCTTAACAGCCAGTTGTCGTATTTGACTGGATCAAAGTGAAGGAAAGCCCTTGAAGTTGGTTAGGATGCCACACTGCTGCCCAGACGGCCAGGACAGACTGAGAATCTTTCATACAGTTGTGCTTAAAATAAAATAGATATTTGCTGTTTTCAGTGGAAATGGGCTTCTACTGTTGCCTTTTGGATGGGTGGGTGGGGGGTGATGTTAGGGAAAAAGTGTGTGTGTGATGGCTTTCCCGGACTGGTCGGATCAGAGCGCCGGAAGCTAATGGAATTCTCCACTTCAAAGCAGAGTCTGCCTTCCAATCAGTTCAACACAGCAAGATTAAAGCCGACCCACATTCATCAGTTCTGATTAGACGGGCACTGTGATCCAGATGCTTGTTCTGACGGGCTGGTCAGTGAGAGTTGTTTCAATGGCTTCCGGAAAGGTCAGAGGTCACCTAGCCTTAATATGTTGTTCACATTCAGTTTCTTGTCACGGGATTTGTATTGGTCTAGAGATAAAAGACATTTTTAAGATGTTTGGGCTTTCGCTTTCTGCCCCCTTTAAGTGGGACACAGAGTATCTCAGGCAGGAATCTGTAACCAGATAAGTTTAATTACAGCCAGTTAGCAGACTTCCAGTGCAGACCGTGTCCTGTTGACCTGAAGTTGACCTTTACATTCAGTTTATTCAGCTCTGACTCACGGTTTCCTTTTCCACAGGGTGACCTACAGGCACGAGGGACTGTTTTTAGCTCTGTCTAACAGTGTTATGACTGCACTGGCTGGCAAATTGAAATTTTGTGCTTCATGCTTCATGTTATGATTACATATTTTCATAGGGTATTTTTAAAATCATATATCTGAGGTGTTTCTGCTCTGTAGTTTCAGTCTGAACAGAGCACTTTCTTCGTTCCTGTCCTTTCCTCTTTTGTGTTGGCGTTTCTATAAATGTGGGGCTTCTATTCTAAGACCGAGCTAATGGGAGCAGGAAGTGAGGATCTCCTATTTTTAACTCATTGTGTGTTAGGGCTGGGCGATTTGGCCTAAAATCAAAATCTCGATTAATTGAACTTTTTTTTTTTTTTTTTACTTGATTGCGATTAATAAATTTGCTTATTTTTTGCCCTCATAGTTCTCTGACAGATTTTAAAATAATTAAAGAAAACACACATTATCTACTATCTATGATTATTTATTAACCATCATTGTGAAATTAAAACACACATTGCCTAAAACCAACAGTCACTCTTTTCTTACATAAAAGTGAAAATAAATAACTCTCACTTTTGGAAACAAAATTAATCATTTTCCTTTTTTTTCATATTAAAAGTAGAAAATAAGCAGTATCTCTTCTAAATAAAATATTTTCAATTCAATTCACCTTTATTTGTATAGCGCTTATACAATGTAGATTGTGTCAAAGCAGCTTCACATAAAGGGTCATAGTAAATTGGAACAGTGTAGTTCAGTTTGTAGTGTTTAAGTTCAGTTTAGCTCAGATCAGTGTGGTTTAAAATCACTAGTGAGAGTCCGAACACTGAAAAGCAAATCCAACGATGCTCAGCTCTATAGATTCTGAACCATGCAAGCCAGTGGTGACAGCGGAGAGGGAAAAAAAACTTCACTAATTGGCGAAAGTGAAGAAAAAAAACCTTGAGAGAAACCAGACTCAGTTGTGCACGACCATTTTAATTTCTCACGTCTTGTGCAGAGCTGCAGTCTCAGCGGCGTAGGCTGGAAGCTGGCCTCAGTGAAGACTCGTCTGTCCCTGGAGCGTCACAGGAAAATAACTCTTGTATATCCTGTAAATAATATTTTAAACAGTGCATTTCTTGAATCTTCTGTAAACAAATGTTTTAATGGAAATAATAATTTGATTGTAATGGAAAATATGCTGTCTCAAGACATCTCTGGCGCAGCTTCCAATCATCGTCAATGTAATGCAAACATGTGACATGTAGCTAAATTTAATGGTCAAGTTTACACTGTCAGGTCGTGATGCCTGATTCCGATTTGTTGCCTGTATCTGATTTTTTTTTTTTTTGCCTGTCTGTTTACACGTTGTTTTAATTGCATCCCATATCCGATTAATGTGTTTACACTTGCCATACAATTTACGATGTCGCACATGCATAATGGTGGGTTTTAGCATCTGCGCCACATTAGCCTGGAAGAAATTCTCTTGCTTTTAGTTCTGCGAAATATGCAAAGATCGCCCAATTTTAAAATGTATTTGGAGGATGAGGGAAAAGGCCGTCATCACAGCTTGCGCCTATCGTTTATCTATGGTGTCCTCCACCATTTAGGGGAATTTGTGGGTACGAGAGTGATCTCTAGTCTGCTGGGAGCAAATTGTGGCAACTGACCACTTTCCTTCTCCATGTTTCCTCTTGTTGTTGTTTACTGCGTCGGCGTCTCCACACACACTCTTCCTTCTACGTCATTAAACCACGGAGAAGTACCACAATGTCGCAAGTTTAATGATGATGATCTCACGAGAAAACGTAAGTATTTTACATTTTGTCAGTTTAGTGGCTAATTCCTACGAATTGGTACAAATTTAGTCGTATGAAAATGTACGATTTTAAAAAGGAGGCGTGGCACCCAACCACTAAACTCAATCGTCATTGGGTGATGAGCAAATCATACTAAATTGTACGAATTAGTTCGTCCGAATTCATACGAATTAGCCACTAAATCAAAAAGTTACGAATTGCCGTTAGATTGCGTTGGTCGCATTCACATATATCTGATTTATTTCCACATATGAAGGAGGCCTGAAACTATCTTTGAATATCCGAATGCATAGGTTTTTTTTCGTGTTTACATGGTCATAGAACAGATCTGATCTGTGTAACATATGCGCAAATAATCAGAATTGGGCCACATTTAACTGGCAGTGTAAACGGGGCCTTAGTCAGCCTTAACAGAGCAAAGTCACGTGACTCCACACGCGGCAGGGAAATTAATAAAAAAAATGGACTTGGTAAAATTAGATCAATTATAGGTTCTGAATGTCGATTTCGATTACTTTTTGATTAATGACCCAGCCTTTCTGTGTGTATTTGAATGAATCAGCCATCTTCATTTAAAGGAGAAACTTGGAATTTCACTTCATTGAGGTTAGCTTTGTGTGCTTTCGCTTTAAGGTCACTTGATTCTCATATTTTCAGCTGTAAAGGGTGGTTATACTTTGTTTTTTAAATGGTACAGAAATCTCTAATGTTTAGGCCTGCTTGTTCCTGTGAGGGCAGGATTCACTTTATCAGTGAGAATGTGTATTGGTTCAAGCTGTTCAGGTAGCTGTGTTCAATCTGTCGTTCTCGCAGGCCGGCACTGAGAATTGCACACAGGAGTTCTAACGTGTGACGTCTGTCCACATTGCAGCCACTGAGATCATTGAATCCACCGCTATTCTGGAGCACAATGGGAACGCGAGGGCAGAAGTCGGCTGGGGTAATTAGCTGTGTGGGGCAGAGTGGTTTTAAATGGCCCAGTTAATTATTATTTAAAGGACTTTTTTTCTTACTCTGTTTGACGCACTAAGAGTTTAAGTGTGCGTGTGTGAGAGAGAAACCATTTGTCTCCATTCAGTCGGGACCACACTCTTTTACACAAAGATCTTTTACACAAAGATGTGTGATTATGTACCAGAATAAAATCATAGCATCATGGTCACAAGTAGTTAACCCTCATTATTGCTCTCTAATTCTAGACCGAAGCTCCATTCCAAAGCCTAATGAGCTGTCTGCTGCCTACATAGACAGCTGCCTTCTAATGTAGAAACACAACTGAAATAGGACCTCATAAATGACCAAATTCAAGAGTGTTTTTGTAGGTTGCGACTACACAAAGGAGGACTCTCATTTAGTTCAATAGATCTTAGACTGGATGGTGTCAGAAATGTGTTTTTTAATAGTTCTGAAAATGAGGCCTTGAAAGAGATTAAAAGTACAGTGTGCTCAATGGATTGTACTGTTGTTTAAGAATAGCTAATTGTTTAGTGGACAAAACATCTTTCAACAGACTTTGAGTAGACAACTCAAAGAAGTTTTGAAAGTTGTGAAGTTTGAAAATGGCATGTAATTTTTACAGTATTTCTCAACCACGTTACTCTAGGACCACAAGCACTGCGCATTTTCCATAGCTGTATCTCAGATGGCACACTAAACACAGGGTTCATACCAAGGTTATTATAGTTAACGACAACAATCAAAAAAATGAAAACTAAAATGTAAAATAATTTTTGTTTACTAAAATAGAAATAAAAACGAGTAAAAAAAAAAAAAAAACTAGAACGAACTGAAACGGTGTTGTGTACATATAAAACTAACTGAAACTATAGCAAAAACCTCCTTCGGTTTCGTCTTTGTAAATGTATTTAATACATAATCTTACAGTAAGCCTTTCAGAAGTAAATCTGTTTTCTTCACGCTGCAGGTGTTTGACCCATACGGCACCTCAGTCTGTAGTCCTGCTGCTATTAGCTAGATCGAACCAGTTCTCCTCCAGTCATCCTCGCTGTTGCTCCCTCGACAAAAACAACGAGTGCGGCAGGCGATAGCAGCGCGGTGACAGCTTTAAATACAGAGATTAAAATTCTCAAAATTTAACACATTTGTGCCGAATAATGGGTTTTTTTTCTGTATTGCGATGGCAAACGAATCTTTTTAACCGAATCTTCTAAGTGAACCGGTTGAACTAGTTCACCAGATCGAACTGAATCATTTGAAACTATTCGCGTCTCCAATAAGCACTTATCCACAAACTATTTACTTTTTAACAAGCCTAACACCCCCATTTGACTCTAAATAATCCAATATATACTGTTGTTCATTTAGTAGAACAGTAACGTTACACTGAGATCAAATTTGAGAAGCGGTGAACCGATAATACTGCACATGCGTGATTCAATGAACCAAACACAAACAGTACATGACAGCCTGCTGTGACTGAAATAAACTTGAACAACTGCACCGTGGGTAAACTGAGGGCTGAAATGAGAGGATCTGGTGAAACAACAAAAGTTTATTTCATAACAGAAAATCGTAATGAAATTTAAATAAGTGAATGCATCAGTTGGGTTGCAAAACTTTTACTGTAAGACATTTTTCAGATCATGGTGATGTTATGTTGAGTCCTAACATCCGTGTTAAAGATCCAAACTTCCCTTCACTACTGTGTATCTAACCTCAGAAGCAGTCTTGCACACATATTGTACTTAGGGCTGCTATCTTGTGGGCTGTAGTATTTGAATTTGAAGATGGGTAGATGGCAGAGATAGATGATAGTGTTCATGTGTTCTCTGAATACAGGTTTTAAAAAAAATGTATGGCTAAGTTTTTATTATACAATATTTATTTTGTTGATTTTAAATCTTGCACCTAACAAATATCCTCATTTAGAAAAAAAACTAAAACTAATACTGAAACTAATAAAAACTAAACAAAACTAAATAATTTCAAAATATACTTCTGTTTAACGGTAGAATAAGTGCATCATCCGGGTATTTAATGTGCACTTATTCTTTGAGTTTTCAGTGTGAATGCACTACTTGCACTATTTATACTACAAAATGGCGTAGAATAGTGCATAAGTATGCGATTTGGAACACACCTCCTTAACCAAACACACCTAATTCAGATCATCAGTGGAGACTGAAAGACCTGTAATGAGTGTGACGGACAAAGGAGACATCCAAAACATGAAATGTTGGTGGTCCTCCAGGAACGTGGTTGAGAAACACTGTTTTATACTATGTTTTTCAGTGTCAATGTTACAAGTGTACAAGGGTCCATTGTTTGTTGTCTAGCAGAGCAAAAGTCTTTCAATTTTTCTACATTTAATCTCATCTCTCACTACCTCATTTTCCTCTGTGAAAGAGGTCTATACTGTGACGTTAGCATGTTGCTAATCTAATAACAGACAGATATAAACATATTGGGTATCGATGCAAGCAGTCAATTTATAATTAAATGTTTGTTTTATCTTGTTGGACATTGATTTGGGCTCATTGCACTGCATCCTGGGATTGTCTTATCTATGCAATGCATGTTATGCTACCTTAGAGGTCAGAATGAACCATCTTGGCAAGCAGTGTGAATTTGCTGGCTACATTTAAGTCAAGAGTGTTTTGACCAACATCAAGGCCTGTACAAACCATTGCTAAACTGATCGCTATGTTAGCATTAACACAAACAGACGATAATGTTCAGGTTTTTTTAAGGGACTCATCATTTGTTTTGGAAGTTGACTAGCTTAGCACAAAAAATAGATTTTATCACTGGAAGCAATTACAACTATGCCTTTACTTTGTTGATGTTTTGATTTGGACATATTTTCATAGTATTAATCTAATTAGTACTGATGGTAAAATGCCACTAAGGTCTGGACCAGAATAGAGGTAAAATATTTTAGGAGACTACAGATTATTCACTTGCAGATGAAGCCTTGTTATTGCCTCTTTTACACATAACATGTCAATTGTACATGCAAGTGAATGACTCCAAGAAATGTTTTGTCCTGATTATGCCTCCTGTCTGATGACATCATCATCTCTTCACTGTATTGCCACAACACTTATTCCTGTAGGCCTGAAGGGCATGTGTTTGACAGGACAGAGGTTTGACTGGCCTCTCCGTGGTTGACAGCAGAAGCAGGTGGATTGCACAACTGAGGCTGCTGACAGTGATGCTGAGTGTCACCACACTGGACACTCAACTCAGGAGACCTGTGTGTGTATTTGTGTGTGTGTGTGTGTCTAGCGGCCCTGTTTTATAAACCTGCAAGTGTGATTAATTGTGGTGTAGGGCAGGTTAGGTTAGAGCAGTGATGACTTTGCCCGCTGTTTGTGTTATTTTTAACGATCTCTTGGTGTTCTTTAGGTGAGAGAGAGGGGAACTGCAAAATAATGCAAAAATAAAAACCCTCTGGTCATTGGTTACCTTAACCCAGATAAAAAGTGAATTAAGTTTAGGCCTTAGACCTACTCTGAAATTCTATTACACAAATCAGTATCTGTCCTTTTTAAGTTGTTAATTCTTTCCCTGTCATTGATTTAGATAACTTGACAGTTCAGAGAAAGCACTTCCCTGCCATTGACGTGTTCTTCATGGCAATGCCTGTTTTAGGTATATTGATGGTAGGTAAAGTCTTAATGGAAGTCCTGAGTGAGGAACATTTGTTTTTTGTTTGAAAGCAGAGGGTTGGTTTATGTTGATTTACACTAGCTGACAAAAGTCTTGTCGTCAATCCCAGTTGTAGGAGCAACAAATAATAACTTGACTTCTAGTTGATCATTTGGAAAAGTGGCAGAAGGTTTTTCTGATGAATCTTCTGTTGAACTGCATCCCAATCATCACAAATACTGCAGAAGACCTACTGGAACCCATATGGACCCAAGATTCTCACAGAAATAAGTCAAATTTGGTGAAGGAAAAATCATGGTTTGGGGTTACATTCAGTATGGGGGTGTGCGAGAGATCTGCAGAGTGGATGGCAACATCAACAGCCTGAGGTATCGACATTTGTGCTGCCCATTACATTACAAACTACAGGAGAGGACGAATTCTTCAGCATAATTCAGCCTCCACATCAAAGTTCTGTAGGATTGGCCAGCCCAGTTACCAGACATGAGCATTAGTAGCCGCATTTCCACTATCGGGCCAGTGCGAGCCAGAGCTTTAATCGGGCCAGGCCGGGCCAATAGCCCGGGAGGTTGAGAAATGGGGCCAAAATCATGTCGCGTTTCCACTGTCGGGCTAGTTGCTCGCAGCGCGTCACGCAAACACCGCCCCCAGAACGTCCCCCGAATCAAACGTCACACAACCCGCCCACTTCAGCGGGAACAAAAAACTCAAATTATAACCACAAACACTACGAGATCACTACGAGAGCTGGAAGATGGAGAACACCGAAGCGATTGCTTTTTTTTACTGTTTGTGGTCTGTTGGTGTAAGGCCAGACAGCGATCCCTGGATAAGGACATTTGAGTTCGGCATCATTTATTTTTTCTTCTTCTTAGTGAGTTGATCAAGCGCGATAGCAAAACAAATGTAAGGGAAGAAAGGATCTTGTCTCCTCTTTAACTGATGTGAAAACTCCGCCTTTGTACGTAACCCCGCCCCGAAGCCCCAGTTGGCCCTCCTTGGCCCAAGGTATTCGGCGGGCAGAAAAATGCCGGACGCTGGCCCCAAGGAAGCCCCGCTTTGGCCCGATTACGCCCCGGAAGTGATAGTGGAAACGCAACTGGCCTTGGCTCGCCCTGGCTTGCTCGCTTTAGGCGCGATAGTGGAAACGCAGCTAGTGAGCATGTCTGGGGTAAGTTGGAGGTAGAGGCATTGAAGATGAATCCAAATAATCTTGATGAACTCTGGGAGTCCTGCAAGAACGCTTTCTTTACCATTCCAGATGACTTTATTAATAAGTGATTTGAGTCATTACAGGATGCAGTTCTCCAAGCTCATGGGAGTCAGACATAACATTCATTCATTTTCTGTTAAGTGACAAGACTTTTGTCTAGGGAAAGTCCGACCTTACTGTCCTAATGATATAGTTAAAAATCAAGGCATGATCATATTTTATTTTGGTAATATAAGCGTAATCTAGAGGCCTTTGCCTCTCATATAAGCCACTTCTGATACCAAATGATCAACTTGAAGTCAAGTTATTATTTGTTGTTTCTAAAACTTGGATAGGCGACAAGACTTTTGTCAGGTACAGGTATATGTTCATATATTCCAAGCCAAAAATAGTATGAGGGCGGTCAAATTTGGGTGGAAATCATCAAAAATGCTGGCATTATCTGACAACTTGCAAGGAAGGAGTTAATTTAATGATTTTTTTTTTTTTTTGCTGCTTAATTTGTACAAATTCTTCATTTGATCTGTGGAAGAAGTTTAGAGTTCTCAAAGTGACATATTTAAGCTACTTTATCACACAAATATAATTCACTCCAATATGCCGTGTTATATGCTTAACTTGCAAACCTGAGGAGAAACTGAGTGTGCTTGAAAAGGAAGTGCGACCATGAGTCTTATTCAGATGAGTACTAGCTCTTGAAAACGGCAGTAAAATCACTCTGTTATTCCGGTGGAAACTCTTAACGCGAGTCTAATTCAGAGCTCCAGGCCCTGCAGGCTAAATCACTCTCTTTTTAGGTTAGATGTGTGTGTGTGTGAGTTAGTTTGATCATCGTCAGGCACTAGAAGCGTGCTACTGCAAATTTAAGCTCCAAAAGCCCTACAGACACATCACACATCATATGTTTAGGGTTCAGCTTGGTCACAGGCCCTCTGGGAACAGTTTGACACTCTGTCCTGAATACATATTTTCGCACATTAATGACAAATGGGATTTTCTGGAGAGTCCATTTACAGGACGAAATTGAAACGCTTTAATCTGTGCTCAGGACACTTTGTTTTGAGGATTCCCTGCATGAGATTAGCCTCAGCTGATACTTACGGTTATGTTAAGTAAGGATGAGCGAATAAATGGATACGGAGCAGGCTCTTTGTGCTCTCAGAACAGTCTTGACTGTAAGGGCGAATACAGAAGCATGCGGTCCTGATGCTCGCCCTGATGTTTATCACTTTAATTTCAACAGGAAGTGTAGCTGTGTGGCCACTGTGGGGGAGATCTGCTCCAGTTACATAAGAGTATTTAGTGGAGTCAGTGCTAAAATTCTAACTGTGTTTGATCAAAATCTCTAAATTAGTGAAATATTACCAATTTGTAATTACATGTTCATATATAAAGTTTATTTATTCAAATCATGACAAAGTTGACTTCAGCATCTTCACTGGAGTCTTCTGTCTCGCATGATTTTTCAGAAATCATTTTAATGTGCTGGTTTGAATGCATTCGAATGCTAATGCTTTGGTATAAGATTGCATTCCAGACCAATTTTCAGTCTCGTTCCCTCAGATGCATGTCGATAGCTATATTTCCATCCAAAAATGAAAATCAAATTTATGGTCAAACCTGGAATATCGCATAAAGGACAGCATTTCCATTCAACAAGTCAAAGAGAACAAAATCATCAATTCCTGATTAACTGGTGCCAAATATCAAATGTAAACCCCACTTGTAAGAGCAACAATTAATAACTTCTAGTTGATCAATTGGAAAAGCGGCGGAAGGTTGATTTTTCAGATGAATCATCTGTTGAACTGCATCCCAATCATCACAAATACTGCTGAAGACTTATTGGAACCCACATGGACCCAAGATTCTCCCAGAAATCAGTCATGTTTGGTGAAGAAAAAATCATGGTTTGGGGTTACATTGAGTATGGGGGCATGTGAGAGATCTGCAGAGTGGATGGCAACATCAACAGCCTGAGGTATCAAGACATTTGTGCGGCCCATTACATTACAAACCACAGGAGAGGGCAAATTCTTCAGCAGGATAGCGCTCCTTCTCATACTTCAGCCTCCACATCAAAGTTCCTGAAAGCAAAGGTCAAGTTGGTCCAGGATTGGCCAGCCCAGTCATCAGACATGAACATTATTGAGCATGTCTGTGGTAAGATGGAGGAGCCACTGAAGATAAATCCAAAGAATCTTGATGAACTCTGGGAGTCCTGCAAGATCGCTTTCTTTGCCATTCCAGATGACTTTATTAATAAGTGATTCGAGTCATTGCAGAGATGTATGTAATTTAAAGCACAAAACTGGATTATCATATAAAAGATGTGTGAATAAAGCAGTATTTCCATCCAACGAGTCAAACGGAACAAAATCGTCACTTCCTGATTTAACTGGCGCCAAATAACAAAAGTAAAAACGGAATTTGCTGCGGTAGGAAAAGCTGTGTGAAGACAAATGCTGACACCTAATGAATGTGTGGTGGCATTTGAAGGTGTGAGATGCAGAGCGCAGACGCTATTGACAGTTCTGAAGGTAATTAATAATATAATAACACTTAAGCTACGGTCACACTCGGCTTTGTGTGTGCGAAATTCTGTCGTGCGGCGCTGCGAAAAGGGGCGGGATTAAACAAGATGATTAGATATTTAAAAAGCCAGCGATTGCTCCATGTTTTAAATTTCTGTCCAGAGAGGTCATGTTTTGATCCTCTATTGGTCTCATGCAGTCAAGTGATGCGATTTCGCAGGTTAGAGTTCACCAAGCTTGAACTTTGCACCGCAGCAACCTGCGAAACTTAACGCATGACCCTGCGTTTCCGGTCTGACGTATTCGTGTGCGTATGAATGGAAGTCTATGGGAGGAAAAGCCAAGTGTGACTGCAGCTTAATACTGAAATGGTTAAGGCGTTTTAGAATGACCAAAACAACATTTCAGATGTTTTACAATGTGCTCAGCCTGCTGGTTTGTCCATTCACACACATTTTTATCATTACATGATCTCTTATAAAAAAAAACACAAGACTTTTTTTTTATTGCTTGTACTGGATTTTGTTCGGTTGAAGTGTTTCCATCGTAGTTTAAGTGCATCGTTTTTTATCAAATAAAATTGATCCTACTCAGTTATGCGCATACATTTTATGTGCATTTTCAAAATTTATGCGCACGTTTCCATCAACCTTTTTTATGCACAAATCCAAAATGTACATAAAAATAGGTGGATGGAAACATGGCTAATGATCGCTTCTAGTGGAACATTTGAAGGACTTTAAAATGGGGTCCCTTGATCACTTGGGAACTACACTGTTGTGACGTCACAATTGCATTGCATTCTGGGACATATAGGTGCTGGAGTGGGCATATGAAACCGACTTGCTCCCCTGGTCAAATTTGAAGAGGCAGTGTTTCTCAACCACGTTCCTGGAGGACCACCAACACTGCATGTTTTGGATATCTCCTTTGTCTGTCACACCCATTAAAGTATCTGAATCGGGTGTGTTAGGTTAAGGAGACATGGAAATGGGCCAAGCTGGTAGTCCTCCAGGAAAGTGGTTGAGAAACACTGGTCCATGTAAGCTTCCCTAATTCACTTGATTAAGTGGAACGGTTGTTGTTGTTGTTTTTAAGGGTTTTTCATCTTTATTATGATAGGACAGAAGAGATTTCAGAAAGGAAAGCATTGGGAGAAGAGAGAGGGGAAGGATCGGCAAAGGACCTCGAGCCGGGAATCGAACTCGGGTCACCGTAAGCACATCGGTGCTATATGTCGGTGCACAGTACCACTAGGCTATTGGTGCAGACAACACACTTTTAAATGGCGGCAGGGATTCCTTCAAGTCTGTGTATGTAAGGTCATGTAAAACCATGATGCTCTTTCTCAAGATCAAGGATGAAAGAAAATTACATAAAAAAATAGTATCATTTCAGGAGTGTCCAAACTCAGTCCTGGAATGCTGGTGTCCAGCATATTTTAGTTCCCACCTCAATTAAACACACCTGAACCAGCTAATCAAGCTCTTTCTACTGTAGGTATACTAGAAACTTCCAGGCAGGTGTGTTGAAGGAATTTGGAGCTAAACTATGCAGGGCACCGGCCCTCCAAGACAGAGTTACGACACCCCTGCATCATTTTATTTGAAACAGATTAACAGTCTTTATTGACCTTTTTGATCAGTATGTCTTATTAAAAATACTGAGTGTGTGTGCGTGCGTGCGTGCGTGCGTGCGTGCAAAAGCCATACATGTGCACTAGTACTTCAAATGAAGTGTTGCCATGTCTTATTGGACTTGTGCCCAATAATGTGGGATGTATTTACCACATGGCCAGTCAATGTAGCTGTTGATTAAAGAGCGTTTCTGTGTCCGTGGCTCCAGCAGAGGTGCTCGGAGCAGCTGGTGAGATGCTGGACGAGGAGCTGTGCTGGAGTCAGGTGGAGAGGAGGAGGCGGAGGAATGAACTGACCTCCAGCACTCGTTTATTAATAACAGCTGTCAGCCCAAATCCCTCCAGAGCAGAGCCCAGAAACAGCAGGTCTGCAGGCATGCACGGATGCGGCTCGCTCTGCTGGCGTCCACCCACTGCTGTCACGCTGGAGGTCCTCAGAAACGGGTGCAGGAGGTGCACGTCCACATGAACGGGGACAAAAAGGCCTTGAACGCAATTTCCCCTTGTTATGTCCTGCTCTTTCTGTGACCCTCATCTCTGTCTCCAAACCCCCATCAGGTGCAGCAGCATTTAGTGTTTGTCAAAATCTGACATTTAGTTAAACAGCATATTTAGTTAGACTCGTCCTGTGGGATTGAATAGAACTGCCAGTATTCAGTTATGTTTAAGGGGCCATTTCTAAGAATGTTCATGTATGAATTGTTTTGTTGTTGCCAATGTGTAGCAGCTTGTGATGGAACTAACTGCTTTTCCAGACTTACTAGCTTGCCTTTGAAAGCCTGTAGACTGATTATGTTAAGGATCTGCGATGGTTTTTGTTAAGAACGTAATAAGGATGTGCAGTTTACATTCCTGACAGCCTCTCTTTTTGTATGGCTAATGTAATGCTTAATGTTAAAGATAATGCTAAAAGAGCTCTTTTGCACTGTGCTGTCTGTGTCAAGCAAAGAAAGGTTTTAATTCAAGAAGCCTGATCTGTATGGACTTTGTGTGAAATCATTGTTCTTTGGGTGAATCTGGGTCTGTGCAAGTTAATTCACTATAAAAAATGTTAGTATTGGTAATCTTCAATCAAAGTCTGATCAATTGCTTCTATGTTTGGAGTGGCGGTCCTTTTGTTGATGTCAATTTGACAGCTTCAGCCACAATATTCTAAACAAGTCCTCCCTTACTGTATGTTTGCTATGAGGGAATGATGTGCAAAAAGAAAACCTGCCCATTACTCAATATACCAATATTTCATTTAGAAGTACATCATCCTTGAGTCTCATCAACTTCAGATTCATGCAGAATACGGCTGATTATTTCAAATCAATTTCTAAATCGCCTTACAGCATGATTTTTTCCACAGTATGCAATTTTAGCCAATCATAACGTAGCGCACCTAAACCGAGTGCGAGAACAGGAGACTGAATATCCTGTGTAAACAGGTAGGATGGGTTCAGCACAGGAGGACTTGGTGTCAAAAAAAGTCAACATCTTTACTTTCCACACAGGAAAAAACAGGCAAGTCAGTTACATATTGCGTCTAAAAGAGTGTGGAAAGCATGACTGCGTCGCTTCCTTCAGCATTTTCAGCACACTTTGTCGTTTGTTGTTGCTTGCTGACCATCAACCGTTTTCTCAGAGGATGACAAACTAACAAAACATTGCTACAGCTCTGATGAAGTTTTATTGATGGAGAAAATTAAACTGCACTTAAGGTAATTATTCTAACGTAATGTGAATATTCCATACAAAGTATGAAGCTGATCGGTAAGTTCTTGTTACTAGACTCGCAGTGTAGCATTCTGAAATGTTTCATATAAAGTTCAACTGGGTGCACCTGAAATATGCGACCGCATCACTCAAAATCTGCGCACAAGCCGCCCGCCTCCATTGAAAATAACGGACTTGTGCACATAAAAGACGCGATATGTGAACAGCCTTTTTAACAGTAGCGTCACAAAGAAAAGAGGTCTTTGATCTATGAATGGCAAAAAAAATCTGTGGACATGTAGAAAAGTACACGCAACTACTTATATGTGGTCAAGCAGAACATCGAAGCCTTACTTGAGTTGGATGGCGCGCACATAAAGTAGTGTATTTATTTGTTTTGCGATAGGTATGTTTATTTTTTGTTTTGTTTTTTGCCTTGTGTCTGTTTTAGAAACTCACAGCCCTAGTGCAGAATTTAAACCTGTAATGGACCTGAGCTAGGTCTGGGCAGATAAACGATATTATATTGAATCATGATCAAATTTATGTCAATAACAATGATAAGCTCTGGATTTTTACTCTATATTGATCTAAGAACCAATCACACAGCAGAAATGTGCCACAATGGGCTTCCACAAGTGTGTTGATATTAGAGTTGCACTGAATTTTCAGCCAAAAATAGGTTATGCTATTTAATAGACTCTCTAATTTTAGTGGCTTCAGTCATTGTTTGGGTACTCTTTTAAATCTGGAGGCATTAAGAACTTGTATTGAAATGCATCTCAGTGCTTCCTAAACTTCCTACTTTGGAGGGTCACCAGGTATGTTAATGGCTGCCCAAGTAAATTTGATGACTTTAAAAAAAATAATAAATAAATAAATATATATATATATATATATATATATATATATATATATATATATATATATATATATATATATATATATATATATATATATATATATATATATATATATTTTTTTTTTTTTTTTTTCGTAAAAATACGCTTTGGCTTTCTAAAGTTGTTGCATTACTCTTTTATTAAAGACTACTTTCAGCTTGTCTTGGCAGCTAACAGCGTTAACAGCGAGAGAAAGTAAATAATAAATTATTTACTCTACAATTTTTATTCTAATTATTAATTAATTATTAATAAGTATCAATTTGAGAGATTTTTGTTTGTTTACATTAAATGTTCCTGTAAAATAGTTCTCATTTTCTGTATGTTTTTCATTTGTTGTTGATATATTACTTATTTTAAACATATTCTGTACATATCTAATGGCAATACTGTACCAAATGTCATGCCAATAAACCAACCTGAACTTGGAGAGAGGGAGAGAGTGCAGCTGGCTCCTAAATAGCATAAAAATAAGAGAAATTGTGGATTTCTTTTATTATTTTATAAATATTTTATTTATAATTATTTTATTATTTATTTATTTTTTTGTACTTTAACCCATTGAAAAGAAACTGTGTAACAGTGTCGCAATAAGTAAAAGTATTGTTAAAAATCACTTTTTTTTTGTGTCACATATAGTTAACCATTTATGTGCAGTGGGTAAAGGATGGGTTTCAATCCGGTTACCATCAGAAGTATATTTTAAACCTGTGGGAAGCACTGTATATCGTTATTGTTCAATATGGAAAATAATATGGCAATCGAGATTGCCATATCGCCCAGCCCTAATCTGAGTCAACGTGAGCTAACTTTTAAACTTTTTTTTAAACGGAATTTGAACAAAATACTTTCTTAAATGATACAACTTTTGATTGTAGTGTTAATGTTTTACTTAAATGACTCCTATTGTAAAGTAATATCATTATTTTATTTAATATAGCATAATCTGGCAACAAAAGTATCAGGTTACAACATTTTGATCTTAAACTTAAATGAACAAAGCATTGCACAGTCAGTCAAACTGAAAGCTGTGAAACCGCTCTAATCTTCACCCTCTGATCAACTCCAACTTTCTGTAACTTCTGAACAACTCAAAGCTGAGAGCTCCAGCTACGCAGTGTTCTCTGAATCTGGATGAGGACATTTATCCTGCAATCTTCAGCAATTTTTCCACTGGTCGTCCCCTTTCCCTGTATTTGTCCTCCGGTTTCAGAAAACAAGTGGAGCACTAAAGGGGACAATGTGTTCTGCTCATTCTGTCAGAATGGAGGTCTGGAAATCCTCTGCGCACTGACAAATTCCCCACTAATACCGATGAAACATTCTCACAGGGTTCTCTGTTAATGTTCCTGTTCTCAGTGGAGAGTGACAAAAGAAAAAAAAAAAGAGTTTGTTGGGTGGGAATAAAGCAAACATCCTTTTCAGAGGTTTACTCAAGGCCTGCGGTGGCTGCAGCGTGGAGGCGCTGGCCAGATCTTACGAACTTTGATGTCTGCTGTCTTTGTTTCCTCCTAAACAGAGCGGCATTTTGAAGTTTATGTAAATAAACTCAGGAACCTGTTTTGTTGAAGGCCTGAGCTGCTCTGATGTGAACGCTGAAGGAGAGATGAAGAGAGGGAGAGGAAGCGATCCCCTCCTCTTTTTGTCTCTTCTCTTATTTCTTTTCAGACTTTGATTTGAGGGTTTGAAAATCTTCCTGGTTTTCTCAGGATAATTATATACACTCGCCATGAAAGGTCTTCAGATATGATAAAACCCCATTTTCTTGCAACGGGCATGTCTGCCAAACCGCCTTCAATATTGATCGATTTGTCTCAGGGTGTTGGTTGTGAGAAATTCTGGGTAGTCTGGTGTGAGAGACTTTTAATGTATTTATGCAATATCAGATATCACAACTCCTCCTTTTGTGTTTGTGGTTGGTGTGTGTAGTTCTGGTAACTATATAAGTCAGACAGGAAGTAGACATGACATTGTGCTGATTGCCGTTTACCTGTACAGGTGTGAAAAGTAAAAAAATAAATAAAATTAATGTTGGGCGGCATGGTGGCTCATTGATTAGCACTGTTGCCTCAAAGCAAGAAGGCCACTTGTTCGAGTCCCAGCTGGGCCAGTTGACATTTCTGTGTGGAATTAAATAAACGAAATTGACTGTAGTATATCAGTGTGTTTGAATGAGTGTATGGGTGTTTCCCAATACTGGGTTGTGGCTGGAAGGGCATCCGCTGTGTAAAACATTTGCTAGAATAGTTGGTGGTTCATTTTGGTTTTGGTGGTTCGTTTTTATTGAGCAAGTGCACATGACATTGATCAAAAAAGACAGCCAAGACATTTATCTTGTGTTCAATCCTGAAATTGTGTCAAGATTAAAACAAAAATAATCAGCAAAAATGTTTTCAACATTGATAATAAAAAATGTTTCTTCAGCTCTGCATTATTAGCATATTTAAATGAGCAGTTGAAATGGACACTAAATACTGTAGTAATGCAGAAATTTCAGTCAAATTTACTGGAATAAGTTGCATTTAAACTCGATCAACGATACTATATCGAATTGCGATTAATTTATATCAATAACAATGATAAACTCTGGACTTTTTTACTCTGTATTGATCTAAGAGCCAATCACACATCAGAAATGTGCAAGAATGGAATCTAAAAGTGTGCTGATATTTGAGATGTACTGAATTTTTGGCCACCGAAAATGTATCCACTGAAAATATTATGCCATTTAATGGACCCTTTAATTTTTGTGGCTTCAGTCATTGTTGGGGTACTCTTAAACCTGGAAACATTAACAGCTTATCCCTAAATATATATTCTTATCGTTCAATATGGAAAATCATTATCGAGGTTTTTGCTATATCACCCAGCTCTATTTAAACTAGGGCTGTGCGATTTTAATTGAAATTGTTTCGAATCGCGATTTGGACCTGCGCAATTTCTAAATCGCCCTACAGCATGATTTTCCTGCAGTATGCTATTTGAAACTATCATAACGCAGCGTGCCTAAACCGAGCGCAAGAACAGAAGACTGAATAGCCTGCATAAACAGGGAATGATGGACTTGGTGCCAAAAAAAAAATCAACTTCTGTGGTGTGGGATTACTTTGCATACAGGAAGGCTGATGTATCGCAGAACCAGGCAATTTGTAAGTCAGTCAAATATTGCGTCTAAAAGCTTGTGGAAAGCGTGTTGCTTCAGCATTTTCAACATGCTTTGCTCCTGCGTTCCTTTGTTGTTGTTAGGTAACCAACTCTTTTCTCAGAGGATGACAAACTACCAAAACATTGCTGCATCTCTGATACACGTTTTATTTATGGAGAAAATTAAAAAGCACTGGGTGTTTGGGTGTTCTGTGTTTGTCTGATGTAATTAATCTAACGTAATGTGAATATTCCATACAAAATATGAAACTGGTCGGTCAGTTGTTTCGTGCAGCATTCTGAAAAGTTACATTAAAAAATTTGTCTGAAAAAAGATGTTTTCAACTGGGGTGCCTGGAATATGCGAGCTCATTGCTCTCAATATGCGCACGCAAAGTAATTTGTTACACCTTTACCAGGTGATTTTTATTTATTTTTTTTATTTTTATTTTTTTATTTATTTTTTTAATTAATTAATTAATTTGTTTATTTATTTTATATTTTGTGCCTTATGTCTGTAGAACATTAGAAACATGTTACAGGTCTTTAATAACGATCTAATTATTTTTCTTTGGAAATATGTTTCAGAATCACACTGTAAAACATCCATGTGTGACAAAATCGTGACTAAACTCGAAATCGAAATATTGTTCAAGAACATTATGATGGGTTTCTTTTGTCCTTATTGCACAGCCCTAATTTAAACATACTTTAAAATGAAAGCTGTTACTTTTAAACTGTAAATAGCATTTTATGATTATCTAAATTATGACACCAGTATTGCAAATTCCAGGTGGACATTACACATGTTCCATATAGATCATCTACCAGAGCCAGTTAGATCTATAGCCAAGTTTTCACCCACCTACTGTATTTTTGTGTGTATTTTGGAATAGTTCATTAAAAAAAAGGTAAATATGCACATACATTTTAAAAATACACATATAAAAACGAATGTACAAACCTGCGTAGGAAAAATGTATAACATTCAATGGACACTCAATTACCGGTTGAATTCCAGCATGTGCATCAAAGTCATGTGATTTTGTTTTTAACAGATCATGTGATGACAAAACCAAGTAAACCGACCGCATTGTAAAACATCTGAAATGTTGTTTTGGTCATTCTTAAATGCCTTCGACAAAGTCCGTCATCAGAGTGGTTCAGTATAGCTGTATAGGCAGCTTAGCTCAAACGCAGCGGCATGAGATTTTACTAAAAGTTATTGCACCAAATAAACATGATTGAACCATTTATAGAGATGTAAGTATAGATCAGAGCAATTTCTCCTGTAGTCCTGATTTATTCTTGACCAGTACATTAAGCCTCTGTTCATTATGATGGCATTTGATGAGTGCTCAGTTGCTCGACTCTTGAGTGTTTAAAGGGGTAATTTTCTTTTACAGTATTGCTTTAAAACATCATAATTCCTTCTGAAAAGAACACAGTGCACAGATCAGTTTTTCTTTTCTTCTTCTCTAAAGTGACCCACAATTTTACAAGCCCACAGGCTCCATTTGGGAGGAAGTGTGTTTTAATCGCCTTGCGGACCTATAGGGTACGGAGTAGAGAGTATAGTGATGAGGGATGGAGAGGTCCCGCGCTTGCTTCCGTCGAGGTGTGTGACAGGACTGGCTTTATGTGCGGTACCTAAATCTTTAAGAGCTTACCAGCAGAGCGTGGCTGAGAAATGAGAGATCTGGGAGCAATTACTGAAGATCGAGAGAGAAGAGCAGAAACGGAGGAGAGATGAGGGGGAGAAACGAGTGAGTCAGTGAAAATGAGATGAAGAGATTTGGTTAGTCTGTGTGTGTGTGTGTGTGTGTGTGTGTGTGTGTGTGTGTGTGTGTGTGTGTGTGTGTCAGGATAACTCAGTGGTTCGGGCTCCCCAGAGGCTGACCAGATGCTGTGTTTCCTGCTTAGATGAACATCATCTTTTTTGAGAACCTGAAAGAGAATAAAGTCAGTGCAACGACAGTTTTGGAGTGTTAAGTGCTGTTGCTGGATGGGTTTAGAAAAGCATACAGTTCTTATATGAATTGGGCTGCATTACAGAGTGCAGAACAGAGAAACTTTGTTCTTTAGTTTTTGTTAAAGTTTAAGCAAGTTGTTTTCAATGGCAGAAACTTAATGTGCATTAAATAGAATTACATTGAGTTTCTTGTTAATGATTTTGTAATCTGCTGCCAGAACGGTGTATCAGATTGTATCAGGTTTTTGCATAATGTGTTTGCAGATATTTAAGAAACATGCAAAAAGTGAACGTTTATCTGAAAAACAATGCTGAAGTCAGATAACCTGCTTTGAAAATGTGAGTTACATGATGAAACGTCTGTCTTTGTTTTGGCCCAATGCCAGTTTTGCCAATTATATTTCAGCACCCTGGGTTGACTTGAACCAAATGAGACGCAGATTCAGAGCATCTCATGAGGTTTTTAATTAGGAAATGGTTTAATATTACAAACATAAACATTAGGTGAGCATTGTAACCGCTTGTCCTAACTACACACTACGTGACAAGATTTGCAGTGATAAGCAATTTAGCTGTTTGCACCACATAAAACACGACAGAAATTAAATACAGTCATTCAGAAGCATAGAATAGTCTACTTACTGCACCCCTACCAAATGGTAGTTTATAATTTAATTAGTACATAATAAACCTCTTTAACATTATTAAATAAACATGCTGAATCACTGATATGTGTTGGCATGCACTGAGTCACAGTTCTAAAGTTCAATTTAAAATAGTGTTTATTTTCAAGATCTGAGGTGAATTATCTGCTGCTGCTTTCAGTAGTATGGCAATAAATGTCTTGTAAAATGGCCTTCAAACTCACATTATTAGCATTTAACACTGAATAAAGCACACAAGGTGTACCTGAGCTGATCATTGTCAGTTTATCCTGTTGTTCAGCTGCTAGAAATAGAAGCCGTTTCTTAAATATAAATTTCAGGTATTGGTTTGAACAAAAACTCTATTAATATTAATAATAGAAATCCTTCTATTGTGTGCCGTTGCTTTTATTTGGAACACAACTTAAATCAACCTTTATGCTCAATAGTCAGGCTTGCTCCTGTTTGTCCTAAATCTGGCAACCTGCACTTGCGTTTGTTTTGATCCAGAAATTCAATACCTAGTTCAACTACTGGATGTCAAACTTAAAACTGCACCTTTAAAGTCTATGCGTCAAGGAGGAGGAATGTTGAAATTTACATCCTCACTAAAGCAGGTGTAACAGACTTGCAAATGGGGTAAAATAAAGCCCTGCAATTTCTGCATAAAGTAGCAGAATCCAGTCGTAAGAAATGTCATAGAAGTTAGCATATTTTGGATAAATACTGTAAATCTAAAGTCAATATTGGGCTTTTTTTTAAATGGAAAATATTAAAAGTCCAGACAAATTTGAAAACTATAAATTCTTGATAAATTGTGTAAAATTCTGCAAGAAAATAAAACGATTCGAAAAGGCTGATTTCATAGGACCCTGGCAAAAGTACTTGCTGTATATACAGCCAGAATTAATTTTTGTATCTTGAATTAAGAAAACCAGTCATGAAACTGTAAAATGTTGTAAAGAATGACAAGCGCTGCTTTAAAAATCAATAATTTATTCCCCATTTTAAAAAAAGCAACTGTTCTTTTCCTTTGTGTAAAATGCAGTTGTTTAAAATTTGTTAGTGAAAGGGATAGTTCACTCCGAGTTTTCGTCTTTGGGTGAACTGGCCCTTTAAGCTCTTCATAACTTGTGCAGCAGTGTCTGATCCAATGCTTGCATTTTGGGAACCAAATGTATAACACTCCATTAGGTAGCCTTTCTAGATACCAGTATATAATTTACATTAGTATCACAACAGCACCTATCTGTCATAATATTAGGATTTTAGCCAGAATATCAAACCAAACAGTGTATAAAGTGATGATTAGTATAGTGATTTGATAGTCTGTGCATTTCATCTTTTCTTCAGTGAGCAAGAAATCCAGCGACGTTTTTTTGTTGATTTCATGTCATCTATAAAATGACACGTTCTCTCATTTTCAGGCTTGTTCAGAACCCAGATGGTTGTTGTGTGGAATTATTTCTCTGTGAGTCTGCGCTCGAGTTCTGGTGATCTGATCTGGCAGTTTGGGTGCGTCTGCTCATTGGCCCCTGTTTAAAAGCTGGCGGCGATGAGGTTACAGGAGTTGTGCGGGGTTACGCTGCAGGAGAGAGCTGAGCTGAACCCGGCAGCCGTGAAGGTGCTCAGGGCAGAGCTGCAGGATGGCAGTGCCAGCTTGGTGCCCAGTCATCTGTGAGTCTAGCGTCAGAGAAGCAATGGTGCCAGCCTGCTTTACACATCCCTAGCAAAAGCTCTCAAACTCTCTCTCTCTCTCTCTCTTTTTGGTCTCCAGCTGTGGTGACTCAGCGGGACAGAGGGTGCAGAGAAAGAGAACTGCAGTATTACAGTGGAGGTCATTTTTGTTAAACTCTTAACATCTCCCAAGCGCAAATGCCTAAATTCAGCCTGAGGCTAGCAATTCATAATCAGGAGATTAGTATTCCGCAATCGCAACCAGAAACCCTTTTAAAACTTCGCCGAAAGCTGTTTAAGTTCTTTTTAAGTTCTTCAGAATTCTTCATAATGTCAATATTTTCAGGTGGGTTTTTATAATGTAATGACTGGTGGTTGACGGTTATAGTTTTTTAAATGGCCAACTGATGTCTGGAGAGCAGAATGAAAATGAATATAAAGCTGGAGTTTCCCTTCGGCAGATTCCTTTATTTATCTTAAATAGTTTTTTTTTTCACAATTCCATGAGAAGACCGTCTGATCACCTAGGTTTATTTATTTATAAATTTATATGGTTGGACAGATGGATGAACAGATTGATGAACAGATGCATGAAAAGATGGATGGGCTGGATTGACTGTTGGATGGATGGGTGGATGGATGGATGGACAGAAGTGCGGATAAACGGATGGATGAACAGATGGATGAATAGATGGATGGGCTGATGGATGGGCCAATGGAGGAGCTGGATAGAGTGTTGGATGGATGGATGGATGGATGGATGGACGGACAGAAGGATGCATGGATGGCCAGATGGATGGATGGCCAGATGCAGGGATAGACAGACAGATGGATGGATGGATGGACAGGTGAATGGATGAGCTGATAGATAGATGGATGGATAGACAGATGGGCGGACGGATGGATGGGCAGTTGGATGGATGAACAGATGAATGGAATGAACAGATGGATGGACAAAGAGATGGTCGGACGGATGGTTGGGGTGATGGACGGATGGATGGATGGTTTGGATGTATAGTTGGATGGATGTTTCGATGGATGGTTGGACAGATGGTTAGATGTTTGGATGGACAGATGAATGGGCGGATGAATGGATAAACGGACGAATGGATAGACAGATGGATGGACAGACAGAGATGGATGGACAGATGGATAAATATATAGATGGATAGATGTATTTTGTGTTTTGTAGTGGTATCAATGTCTTTAGTACAGGTTTTGCTATGTTGAATGCATTCTTGAAGTTGAAGTGTTAATTTCTTAAATCTTAATGATCAAGTGTAACCTATTATATGACCTACCAGCAGTGTGTATTGATCAAACCCAACTGTCAAGTCAATAAACTCAGGGTTATCTACAGTGATATGGTCTGGTTCGTTAAAGGGCTGTTGAAAGTTTGTTGATGGATGAAGTGAAAAAAAAATTGTCTTGGGGGTTTTGTAAGTGTTTACAAGATGGAGTATTGAAGTACATGTTAAGTGATCTCAGAAAGTTTGAGTTTCTTCCGTTAAATGCAAAATAAGAGTTGATGATGAGAGAGATTTCATTTTCTAAAGAACTCATTTTAATCCCAGTGCCATATATATATATATATATATATATATATATATATATATATATATATATATATATATATATATATATATATATATATATATATATATAGTTCAGGAAAACTTTAACAGTCTGTTTCAATCTAAAGTAATATGTTTGTATTACTGAGATTTAAATGAAGAAGAGGCAAGAAAGCTACTGTATGAAGTATCTCAAGTTTGTCCTAAAGTAGTACAAGTACAATCAAATGGGAAACCTAACACAACTTTTAATGACTTTTGGGTGCAGGTTTGGTTTTCGACCTGAACACAGTTTGACACAGGTCTAAAACAAATAAATGACCTTTTATTCTTCATTTACTGTTATTTCTGTCTAGGAGAAGAGCAATGAGAGGTGTAAAATCTAAGTTGGAACTTTTTCTTTCTTATGAGTAAGTTTATTTTGCAAGACTGATCCTGACAGTCTCTCTCTCTCTCTCTCTCTCTCTCTCTCTCTCTCTCTCTCTCTCTCTCTCTCTCTCTCTCTTCTCTCTCTCTCTCTCTC
>NC_079444.1:37283332-37358332 GCF_903798145.1 Danio aesculapii
TAGCTGATAACACGAATTATCTAAATGTCACCGAGGTGTTCATAAATGTGAGCAGGTCTTTCTCTTTTTTTTGTACAGCTGAAGGATGAATTTCACTGAGCTGTTTGCATCCTCTCTCTATTCATTCATAAAAACGGTGTGTAAAAGCCAGTACAGAGGCTGTAATGCAAGTCTACAATTTACCAGCTTTTTAAAGAAAACAGCTGAAACATTTGACATATTCTTGCATTTTAGACTGGAAGGATGTGTTGCATTGCACTAATGCTTCTAAGGTTACATACACTCACCGGCCACTTTATTAGTACCAGCTTGGACCCCCTTATGCATTCAGAACAGCCTTAATCCTTTGTGGCATAGATTCAACAAGGTACTGGATATATTCCTCAGAGATTTTGATCCATATTGACATGATGGCATCACGCAGTTGCTGCAGATTTGTCGGCTGCACATCCATGATGCGAATCTCCCATTCCACCACATCCCAAATGTGCTCTATTGGATTGAGGTCTGGTGACTCTGGAGGCCATTTGAGCACAGTGAACTCATTGTCATGTTCAAGAAACCAGTTTGAGATGATTCGCACTTTGACATGGCGCCTTATCCTGCTGGAAGTAGCCTTTAGAAGATAGGTACACTTTGGTCATAAAGAGGTGAACATGGTGGGTAACATAGGTAGGCTGTGGCGTTGACATGATGCTCAATTGATACTAATGGCACCAAAGTGTGCTAAGAAAATATCCATCACACTATTATACCACCACCAGCAGCCTGAACTGTTGATTCAAGGCAGGATGGATCCATGCTTTCATGTTGTTGACGCCAAATTCAGACTCTACCATCCGAATGCCGCAGCAGAAATCGAGACTCATCAGACCAGGCAACGTTTTTCCAATCTTCTATTGTTCAATTTTCGTCAGACTGTACAAATTGTAGCCTCAGTTTCCTGTTTTTTGCTGGGAGGAGTGGCACCCGGTGTGGTCGTCTGCTACTGTAGCCCATTCGCCGCAATGTTGGGTGTGTTGTGTATTCAGAGATGCTCTTCTGCACACCTTGGTTGTAGCGAGTGGTTATTTGAGTTACTGTTGCCTTTCTATCAGCTGGAACCAGTCTGGCCATTCTTTCTGGCATCAACAAGGCATTTGCGCCCACAGAATTGCCACTCACTGGATATTTTCTCTTCTTTGGACCATTCTCTGTAAGCCCTAGAGATGGTTGTGCGTGAAAATCCCAGTAGATCAGCAGTTTCTGAAATACTCAGACCAACCCGTCTGGCACCAACAACCATGCCATGTTCAAAGTCACTTAAATGACCTGCAGCAGATTGTCTTGACCATGTCTACATGCCTTGATGCGTTGAGTTGCTGCAATGTGATTGGATGATTCGAAATTTGCGTTAGTGAACAGTTGGACAGGTGTACCTTATAAAGTGGCCGTTGAGTGTGTATATATATATATATATATATATATATATATATATATATGGCATTCATATATATATATATATATATATATATATATATATATATATATATATATATATATATATATATATAATTTTTTTTTTTCTCAACAAATTGCTCTGTAAAACATCATTTGGAAGATATCTGAAAAAAGAAAAACTATTAAATATGAAAATGACCCACTACTGAGCACTTATAGCTGCTTCTCACAAGTTATTAAAAAGGCTTAAAAATCAATCATCAAGAACATGTTTTTATTAGTATCTAATGATTGCTATCTTTTAGGGTTTGGCCATAGACCGTATTATTAACCTGACAAAAAAAAGCAATGAAAGTCTATGTAATGTACTCACTAAGATATGAAAACAAACCTACTCGTGTGTATGTGTATGTGTGTGCGCACTGATCTGGTGTCAGGGGCAGGTGGACGTCTCACTCTGTAATCACCATTGGAAAAGTGCTGTAAGAGCCGATCGCTGATGGCCACGGCCACATTCTAATCACTCCCTTTTTGAAAATGAACAGAAGGCAGAAAGGCAGAGGGAGAAAGTGCTCTGATTGGGAACAGGATGAAGAAAAGCTCCTCACAGGAAAGAGGTCTCGGCTTGAACGGATCCCCTCCGGCTGAAGTGGACTTGTTTGAGAGAAGAAGCCAAAGTCAGACAACTGTAATCAGCTGTCCACAAATACTGTCATTCACTAAATCAGGGGCCATGGAGGATAAGAGTGTATGTGAGTGTGAGAGAGAGGCTTTCATTCTTGTCATGGAGGAATGGTGTGTGTGTGTGTCAGAGAGAGGCTCTTCAGAGTGTATTTTCAGCTCCGGCTCTTCTGCAGAGCTCAGATGTTAAGCTCATTTTTACATTTTCTCCCTCGTTTTTAATATCAAATAATTGCTGTGATATGAAATGTCATTGGAGAGGATAATGTGGGCAAATTGATACTTTTTACGTGCATTTTGAAACTGTGGGATGGTATCCAAATGATTTTAGGATGAACCCATCGCTGGTTCACGAGCTACCGCTGAGCAAAATGCTTAACTGCAGGTTGAGTAGGAGCACTTTGAAAGATGATGACTACGGTGAAAGATTGTGGATGGTGGAAGGGGGGGGGAGGTCTTCTGTGTCTTTAACTGATATAGCTTATTATTCTCCTTACTAAAATTCATTGCGTTAGAAATTACAGTTTGTCATTGAGAGTGGCACGGTGGCTCAGTGGTTAGCACTGATGCCTCTTAGCAAGAAGGCCCCTGGTTCAAGTCCCAGCTGGGCCAGTTGGCATTTCTGTGTGAAGTTTGCATGTTCTCTCCATGTTGCCGTTGGTTTCCTCCGTGTGCTCCACAGTCCAAGACATGCGCTATAGGTGAATTGAATAAACTAAATTGGCCGTAGTGTATGTGTGTGAATGAGTGTTTCCCAATACTGGGTTGTGGCTGGAAGGGCATCCGCTATGTAAAACATGCTGTAATATTTGATGGTTCATTCTGCTGTGGCGACCTCTGAAATAAAGACTAAGCCGAAGGAAAATGAATGAATGAGCTGGTCATTTTGAGCACATTAATGCCTCATTCCCACTAAGCGTACGGCACTGCAGCGCTTTCCGCATCCGGTAGGGAAGCTACATCAGAATTACTAGTACCGGGTTGTACCCCCTTTTGCTTTCAGAACTGCCTTAGTCCTTCGTGGCATCAGCTACGTGAAACATGCTGGAATAGTTGGTGGTTCATTCAGCTGTGTCGACCTCTGAAATAAAGACTAAGCCTAAGGAAAATGAATGAATGAGTAGGTCAATGTTAAGCACATAATGCCGCATTTCCACCAAGCAGTACGGTACTGCAGCACTTTCTGCGTCCGGTGTGAAAGCTACATCAGACTATGTAGTGGCTGTGGCTGTAACATAATTTCTCAATCCCAGTCCTGCACATTTAGTATGTTTCTCTTTATTTTTTTATGTCAGATGTTTGTTCTAATTCAACAAGAAGTACCTTGCGAAGTGGACTCTACAGGATATTCTGCTAAGATATCAGTTTGAAGGGAGCATGTTTCATTCAAATGGCATATTAGTGTGTGATGTGTGAATTTATATTGCATTAATTTGCAGAGGTATATTACGTCATGGTAGGAGTCAGAACACAATTCATACATGGAGCTCTTCTAACAAGCTGGCTATTTAAATCAGCTGTGCTAAACGAGTGGGACATGCCAAATATGCTGCACGCTGGGTGAGAGGACCAAGATTGAGAAATGCTGGGCTGGAGGGAGAACACCTCTGCTCAGTGTGGCGCAGCATAGCCTATTTTTTTTTTTTTCTTTGTTCCGACTGATTTCTCTTTTGGTAGATAACTGATAATTATAGGATTATGAGTTTAACATGAGCTCACATATTATACATTTAAACCACACTGAACTGAACTTAAACTCTGAAACTAGACTAACGTGGTTTCAATTGACTAGAACTTCTACGTTAAGCTGCTTTGACACAATCTACATTGCAAAAGCGCTATAGAAATAAAGATGAATGAAGTTGAAATAACTGAAAATGCTATTTTTCGGGCTGCTACAGTAATTGTATTATTGTAGTGTAGTAGTATGAGGATAACATGAGGTCACATATTCTTTTCCCTCATGCTGTATAGTATGGAAGTATCTGAATTTGAATGCAGGATCCCTTTAAAACAGGGGTCACTAAACCTGTTTCTGGAGAGCTAACTTCCTGCCAAATTCAGCTTCAACCCTGATGAAAACAACTGAACCAGTTAATTGGGACCTGAAGCAGCACTTGATAATTACAGTCGTGTGTATGACCAGGGTTGCAACTGAAATGTGCAAGAAGGTAGCTTTTTGGGAACAGGGTTGGTGACCCCTGCTTTTAAAATTTTGCACGTGTACGGTCTCATTGACTAGGTTTGCATGGACGTCAGTAATCTAATTATTTGCCTTAATCAGAATAAGACAATAATATGATTGAGATGTTTATATGAGTTACTTTTTGAATGTTTCTTTCATGATCCCGGTTTACATGTTGTGCTAGATGGTTCGATTATTGTCTGTGTCGGCATTCAAAACTAGTTTCCTACGGTGTTTCACGCAATGATAGTTTGTGTTTGTCATGGCAACAGATGTGTTTTTTGGGCATTTCGCTTTAAATTTTGCGACAAGTTCAACTGCAGTTAGTTTTTCACACTATGCTTGCAAACAGACGACAGCGTATACAGATTCTCAAGCAACTGGCCAAATTTTGCTTTCAGATTCTATTGGGTTTCATTCACTAACTTCTCATTCATCCCTCTGCAACAAACTCTGAGGTACTGGATGAGAGTAAGCAGTAAAATGGTGGGAGCATTGTCATCGTTTCCTGCTCGCACCAAAAATGTGCTCTCTAGCTTGAAGCCATTATAATTTGTTTGTTGTCAAACGCCTGACAACTGCCTGAATCTGGTCAATGACTATGTTTACATGGACATCAGTAATCGAATGATTTGCCTTAATCATTTTGTCTTATTCAGATTAAGGCGTTTAGATGAGTTGCTTTTTGGATGTGCTGTTCATGATCTCGTTTTGATGTTATTGCACAAAATTCGATTAATGTCGGTGTGTCACCATGCCATCCACATTTCCTCCAGAGGTTAATAGAGCCTGGCATTTGAGCCCGACTGGGCCTGATTTTTTTAATGCACCTAGGGCTGGGCTTCGGGCCAATTTTCACGTCATAGCTAGCACCCATATCAGGCTTAGATAAACGTTTAATGAGATCTAATGCGTGCTGTCCGGAAGCCCCAGTGATGCCTTGCGTATAGAGATTTCTAGCCACGTGCAATGGAGATCATAAAGAGAAAAATTGCCAATGGCGAACTTAAAAGTGTGAAAAACACTTGAGGAAAGGCAAACTTCTGGTTAACTTTTCAAATAGTGACAACTTTAAATGAGCCAACTAGTTATGCACAATGCACAACTTGTAAATTGAGTAAACTCGCTGTAAACCACATATCACTTGGATATCGTTGTCACTTAAAATAATACTTAAAAAAAAAACCAACAAAAAACTTCAAACATCTCTTTAAATTATTCTGCTAAACTAAACGAAAACACATCAAATTTCTATTAAATACAAACTAGTCTATTTTAATGGCTGTAACAGTATGGTGGGAAAAAAAACGGGGCTTCTGGTCTGACTCGGGCAAAAAATTTTGATGAGCTGTTGGACAAGGGCAGGGCTACAGCCTGTGCGTCTCGGGCCAGAGCCAGGCTAGGGCTTAGATTTAAGGCCCGTGCAGGGCTCTAGAATTTCATGTAATTTTGGATGTTTCATTTTTACTTTGTCAGCATTTTTACCTCAGCATTTTGCGATGCAGGTGTTTGTGGTCCTTTACTGACTTTGTTGCTGCAGAGAATAGCATCAAACAGCTGTGTGTAGACTATACTGTTGCAAAATGCGTCGAAAATCCTATACGACAGTAATAGTTTGATTGCGGTGTTTACATGTCTGTACTGCACTTCAATAGTCACTCCACATGTCTTAATTCCGTTTCTGTTTAGTTTATGACCTTAATCGCATTAAATTTATCAAAAACCGCTGTTTACATGGTAGACTCTTATTCAGAGTATTGTCTTAATCGTTTTAAAACGGGATTATTGGTGTCTAATTCCACTTCTGTTTAAATCGATTATGACTTTAGTCGGATCACTGTTTATTACGATCGAGTGTGTGATTAGTACACACTCAATCGCAGAAGATTACACTTTTTTTTGGGTTTATTTAATTTTTTTAGTAGGGCTGAATTATTTGGGAAAATTTTCATATTGCAATTATTGAGGTCAATATTGCAGTGTCCGATTGTGATTATAAATGATATTGTGAGTCAGCTTGATGGTTTATAAGGAAAATGCACACACAGATTAGTAAAATTGCTGAAATGTGTATTTGTAAAACTAGAAATGGTTTAAAAATAAAATTGTACAATATGAAATATTTGCATTAATGTAAACTTGTTTTCATATACTCCTAATTAGTTTTGTCTTAATTATATTAAAATCGTATTATTGGTGTCCATGTCGCAAAATGGTAGTAGTTTGATTGCGGTGTTTTTACATGTCTGTACTGCACTTCAATAATGCGACTAAAATCAGATTACTCCACATGTCTTCCATTTCTGTTTAGATTGATTATGACTTAAGTCTTCATTAAGGTAATCAAAAATCACTGTTTACATGATAGACTCTTATGGCCCCTTTCCACTGAGTGGTACGGTACGGTAGTGGTACCGTACCACTTTTTCGGCACCCTTTCGAAAGGATACCAAACACGTAGTTTTTTACGAGCCAGTCTGAGGCGCGAGCGGTTTCGCTTTCTTGCTTGCGCTCGCGTGCGTCTAACATTATATCTGAAATAACAAACTTCTTGAGTTGGTGATAATAACCTGCGCTTGATTATTGACGTGCTTTTGAAACCCGATCCTGTCAGACACTGACAAACGCGAGAGTGAAGCGTGAAGAAACAAAGGAGAAGCCGGAAAAAAGGAGCACATTACTTTTTCAGCGAACATGAACAAAATGCCATGATTAACTAACTTATTATCTTCACCTTTTGGACTAATATGAACTGGGAATGACGTCGACTGAAACTTTCTGTCACACACCATGCCCACCAAAAGGGTACCCTTGTTAGTGGAAACACAAGCCTGATAAAGGTGACCCGTACCGTACCAGTCAGTGGTAACGAGCCATTAATCATCTTAATCTTATTGAAATCTGAGATTTGCTGAGCATTTAAACACACACATTGTTCACACTATAGTACCTAAACTTTGCTTTCCATTGAATCCAGTGCTTCACTATGTTGATATGAGCACAAAAAATCCGCCTGCTAAAAGACACTTTCATTTGAGTCTGTTGTTCAATTCTGTTTGACGCTCTTGGAGAGAAAGCTGTCCTTGAGACGCAGCCGTGACCCTGCGAGAGATATCACACACTCACTGCTGCAGAGCGAGAGGAGAGACTCTGTCCTTGTGGGAACCGGAGGGAGGTCATTCATTGTCCAAGTGTGTGTCCTCGCTCATGCTGTCGGACTTTGCGTCAATGCTTCAGCTCTAAAACACCAGCAGGTGTGCGAGCAGATCGGTGGGAAAGTTACTCGTCTCCTGCTTTTCTCCAGCTCCTCCCTGGAGCCCATCGTCTGTGTTCCTGCCTATTCCAACCGAGCTGGGAATACATCTTCATAACTCCCGTCTCATTTCAATAAGCGACAGAAGCAGATTCTGCACAAATAATGAGCAACGACCTCATATTAACACAATCCTCTTCATATATGTCCCCGAGAGAAGCGCTGCCTGGCAGGCCGCAGACTGTGTTGCTAGCGTTGTGCATTTTCACTCTGAATAATGCAAGTTGTGTATCATGCGAGCTCACTTTATTCCTGTATCACTGTCTTTTTACCGTGCTGTCTGTCTTTCTCTTCTCCGGGAGGATTTAGGCAGTCGCGTCGGGTTGTCACTACGGAGAAAGCAAGAGAGAAAGTAATTGCGTTGTTGCAGTGCTTGTAGAAATCCCATCAGCCCTGTGGGCAGGCCTGTCACAGAGCATAAAGAGCCGGCTAAAAACTTAAGCGTCTCCAGACAGGGCAGCAGGCAGGGAAACGCCTCTCGCTGAGCTGAGGTGTCACGGTAAAGAGATGAAACTGCTAGCGGTCGCGAAGGAACAGGGTTTCCATTAGCCAGATCTGTGCTGAGATGAACAGGGATGCTGGTAAATATCCAGGCCGAGTGACCCTGATGACCCCAGAAAGCCTGTCAGGTGGATGTGCTGTTGTCTTAGGCTCTGATCTCCGGCCACTGGATTGATTTGCATCAAAAATGAGTGTCAAATATAAGCTCCCGGTGCTCATGCAAATACACAGGTTGATAGACAAACACATCTGCACATTGTGAATTATCTTCGCTCTTGATTTGGTCTGTTGGTTGGTTGGGTAGATGTGGTTATTACACACTCAATCACAGAAGGATACACTTTTTTTATTTGGTTTATTTATTTAAATTTGCACGATTTGGGAAGATTTTCATATTGCGATTTATTGAGGTCAATATTGTGATATTCAATTGTCATTATAAATGATATTGTGAGTCAGCTTGATGGGTTTTTTTAAGGAAAATGCACACACAGATTAGTAAAAATGCTGAAATGTGTAGTTTGTAAAACTAGAAATGGTTTCAAAATAAGTTTTTAACAAAATTTTATATGTATAGCTTTGTTTGATTGTTTTATTTACACTTATTTTTCATATTTTTGTCTTGTTCTGGTAAAGCATTTGCTAAAACATGATGTTTACTCTACCTAAACACAACTATGATTGATATGTCTTGCAGATTTTTTTTCTTATGTAGCAAACATGAATAGCTTAAAGGGGACTTGACTTAAATCACATTTTAAGACATTTAACTGATCGCATGAATCAGTTAATCATTAATAACTGAGATAATAGAGATCTCGAGCACAGGGAAACTGTTCAGGTGAAGTGCACAAGCAGCTCAAACATTTTCAGCTCAAACACCTGTGCGGGTCAGCTTGCAACAAGCTGCATGTCCACAGACAGGACTCGATATCAAACAATCTGTTCTCGTTAACTTCCGGCTGCAGCCGTTTGGGATCTATTGCTGATTAACCATGCAGATGAATGACAACAGCCTTCTGAGCATGCCAGTAGGCGTTTAAGGCCTTTTTAGCCTATATCTTGAATTGAATATCTATGTATCAGCTGATAACCACTGGTAATGCCCATTCAATCGAGTGATAACATTTGTATCGACTGATATATCTCGATGTACATCCTTTTTTAATCCTTTATTTTACAAAAAACAATTTATTTATTTATTTATTTTATTTTTTTTGTCGATGCACAAGTAATAATTCTTTGCAGCTTTTAAATATTTAATCTGTATGGCAAATATCGACTGTTTATAGATTAGAAATAGGTTAAGGGGATAGGTTAATAGGATTAAGATTTAAAAAAAAGGGCCCCGTAGTAGTATTACCTTACAATATTAATATTCAGTCAAGTAATTACTCTATTGTTAATTGAGAATAAATAAAGAAAAGTTCAACCAACCCCTGATTTTTCACACACTTTTTATTCGGCAATACACTTACTTAAAAGTGAATACATTTAGATTCTCCCTGTTTCTCTCTCTCTCACTCTCTGTGTGCACTTTAGCTCATCCTCCTTTCGTCTCTCCTTGTGCGCTGTAGAAATCTTTTGTATTTACTCTGCTGGGGAATTAATCAAGGTTTTAATGGCCCCCTCCTTCCCTCTGTCCCTTAATTGAGTTTTGAGGGGAAAAGGAAGGATTTTTTCCCCTCTGTTATTGTTTTTAAGTGAGACCGGAGTTAAAAAGCATCTTGACGTGTGTCAGAGCTGAAGTAAACATGTCAGGGGTTTAACTGAATGGAAGGCTGCACTAATGGTGCCAAACACGTGTGTGGCATCAGTAAAAAGTGACTTTTAACAGCATTATTAGCTGTGAAATCAGACTTGAATCACCATGCTTTCACTTAAAGCGTCCTTTTAGAGTGTGTTTACAGACAGGTATGATCTTAAAACACAAGTGTAACCTTTGACCTCTACTTATAATGTGAAACTTCATCTATCTTTAATGATAAACAGAAGCATTGAATGAATTTGTTGGTGTGTGGTCTTGTTTAATATTTGTTTGCTGTCTGGCTTATTTATTTGAATGTTGGCACATTATTTTCTGATGAATAGTCGTTCTGAAAACACTGATACACAGTTCTTTTCTCACTGTGTATGTTTATCTTTCTCGTTCCCACCATCTGTCTGCTAAAAATGTTTGCTCTCTTACTAAATGTAAATCTTAATGTTTGCCGCTAAAGCCTGAGCAAATTAATGATTCATCTCCTTCTCCTCCTCTTTTTTTGTCAATATTGATAAAGAAAACAATCTTTATGCAGAATATTTAATGACACAGTATATTTAATCAAACTAATGAAGACAATAATCCAGACAGATGTCTCTGTAATCTAGGCTTTCACATGCTTTGCTCATGTTTCTGTTTCTCTCTTTCTCATCAGATGGTCACAAGAACAAAGAAAATATTTGTGGGTGGATTATCAGCGAGCACAGTGGTCGAAGACGTGAAGCAGTACTTTGAACAGTTCGGGAAGGTAAGGACCAGAACGTCGCTCCCTAACTGAGATTCTTATGATTTTTCACACATAGACGAACACAGACTGGTTTCTATCTGCTGCGGATGCGTTTGTTCCAGTGCAGCGCTGGAAATGAGGACACAGGTGTATGAAGGCGGTGTGGTTGATTCAGGAAACTGTTGTTGCTGTGTTCAGTCATGTTGAAACGTACAAGCTAGATTGAATTATTTATATCCGAAAATACTGCCAAGAAGTTGACATTGATTAGGAGGCAGGGCTGAAATGAGTGCGGGGTGGGTCTTGAGTGTGTGGCTGATTCTGAAGGTGGGGCTTGAATTAGTAGGGGTTGTTTACATAGTGTAAAAGTGTTAATATTGGTGGTTGGGCTAAAACTTGCATCTCTGGGTTGAGTTTGTGTTTGTGACTAAGGTTGGGAGTGGAGCTGAAATATCTTGGAGTGGGATTTTAAGATGCTTTCACACATAGATGTTTGTTTCGAACCTGGTGCGTTTTCCCTGTTCGTGTGGTCCGTTTGGCATATGTGAACACCGCAATTGTGCTCTGTTCCATGCCAAAACAATTGGTCTGACATCGCCTGAATGAGGTGGTCTCGGCTTGGTTTAAACAAACTCTGGAGTGGATTGATTGTAGTGAGAAAGCAATACGATCCAACGAACTAACAAACCAGACTATATCACAGTCTATAATGGATATGTAGTAACCATATATACGGCTTATGAGTAGGGCGGGATGTCATTCCTACTGTTAACTTTGTGTTCTATGTCAATATGAAAGTGAAAGCATGCTGAAATATTAACGAGACCAGTTTATCCGTTAGAAAAATAGACCGAAATTACCACCTGGTGTTTATTTCCATATTTTAGTCTGATAAATGTTAGTCGTATTGTTTTGTACAATTCTGACTTGACACCATAAAAAAGATCAACATTGATCTGCTTCATTATCTGACTGCTTCATCTATAATGTAAGCCTATAGGCTAATGCATAATACTAGCCAAATCTTTTCTTTAAGATTAATTATTTAATAATGAAAACACAGTTATTAAATGCTGTGTTAGTATTAATAAAATTGGCATGAATGTTACAAAAAAATTACGGGCAATAGATTGATTCAACAGATCGATTTGTACAACCCAATTAACAATTGATATGAGACTATGTATGAGAAAGTCTTACCTCCTATAATTTTGAATGGTGACAGCCACATACATCGTCACGAAATATAAATTAAAGTGCACCTTTTCTCTTATAATGTCTCATTTCATCATCATAAATTAAAATAACAATGTATGACAACTGAGTGGAATCCATGGGACTGAGAAGAGTTTACTCGCACGTGACTTTAGACCAAACTGTTAACTTTGCCGTGTGAAAGTGGACCGCGCCAATAACAAAGAGCAACATTATTACAATTTTAATCCCTGTTTCAGAACAAAACAATCAATCTACAGGTGTGAAAACATGTGCAGAGATGCAAAACAAACTTCAAATGTTTAAAGTTTGACTGTGGGTCTAAGGTTGAGGGTTGTGCTGTAGTGTGTGGGGCTGGAGTTTTAGAAGGTGTTTAAGGGGAGGAGCTGAAACAAAGGTGGGATCAAAATGTTTTGCTTATGGTAGGGTGCAGCTAGATTGTATGGCTAATGCTGGAGGTGGGTTTTGAATTGGATACAGAAAAATGGAATTTGCTGCAGCAGGAGAGCCACTGTGGGCTATTTTTATCATCACGTGATCTTTAAAATAAAATCACACATTTTCGATCTACACATTTTTTGATGTTTATTTAGTAAATATGTTTCCATATTGGTTCATGGACTTTTTGTGAAATAAGTTTTATTGAAGACGCGGATTCTGAAAGAAAAGGATTCTCTGTTTTACATATTTTGTCCACATATAACATAGGCAAATTAAAGAAAGGGAAAAACAATATGAAAATCATAATAATAAATTTTAAAAAATCCCCCACATAACAAACCATTTTCCAAAAAAATTAAAAATAAAGGAACTTGTTTACAAAGACCTGTTTGAACAACAGAGTATGATGAGAAAGCATATTGAAACAATACAGAAATGATGCATTATTCCACAAGGTTTTTTCAAGGTAACAGATAAAAAGATGCCAAATGTTGTCATTGTTCGAGTTTTCTTTTCAAATAGTACCCAATTCTTTCAATGTAACGGAGGTAATTTCTCCAAGCCACAGTTTACATGTAGGGCAGTTCTTTTTCTTCCAAAACAGTAGCTACTTTTTGGCAGTAGTTATACAGTACAATTTGGGTTTTGTATTTGACAAGAAATGTGTTGGTTCAGAGAATCTCAGAATTAAAAGTATTGAATCTGGTCAAGTTTATGGACTTCTTATTGAAAAAGAAAAAGGTTTTTATTGGATAAAGTTTATCCTGCCTGTATTGCGCATACATCTTTAATGCACATTTTCAAAGTGTTTGTACAGTACATCTTAGCATTTTCATTTAAGCATTGTTTTAATATAATTTTTTCAAAATGCACATAAAATATGTGGATGGAAACATGGCTAATAAGATTACCCAGGCACAAGGGAGGAGCTAAAAATGGAACCGTTAAGTCGGATATATCAGGGCTCTCGTAGCTTGCTGCAGTCACATGTCGTGATCAAGGATGACCACATTATATAAAGACTGACATTTGAGTTATTCAATTTTTTCTACATGGGTAATGCAGCTGAATACAGTACAAGGTTTGTATGAAAAAGATCCTAAATAAATATATGTACACAATGTAGGCGATTTGGCCTAAAATTTAAATCTCAATTAATTGAACATTTTCACTCTTACATTTAATGAACGATTATTTTATTTATTTAATTTTTTAGACCTTGTAGTTAACAGACTAGTTTTGGACAGTAAATAGTCTCACATATTACAAGTGAGAGATTTCTAAATGCAGGGTGCATTACACACTACCCACTATTTGTGATTGTTTATTGAACATCAATGTGAAACTAAAACACACATTGCCTAAAACAACCAGTCACTTTTTTTATATATAAAAAAAGTGAAAATGAATAACCTGCACTTTCGAAAACAAAATACATTATTTTCAATGTTTTTCATATTAAAATAAAATATGCAGTCTCTTATTAAAATTGCTCTTGTATATCAAGGTAGTAATATTTTAGCAGTGCATTACTTGAATCTTTTGTGGACAGATATTTCATTTCAATTCAATTAGTCTTTATTTCTAGTTTAGTTCAGTGTGGTTTAACTTTCACTACTGAAAGTCTAAACACTGAAGTTCAAATCCTTCAATGCGCAGCTCCATAAGTCCCAGACCAAGCAAGCCAATGGTGACAGTGGCGAGGAACAAACTTCGCCAGTGGACGAAAATGAAGGGGAAAAAAAGCTTGAGAGAAACCAGGCTCAGTTGGGCAAGCATGACCATTCCTCTTCTGGCCAAACTACGTGTAAATAAAATTAATGTAAATAACAATTTTAATGTAATGGAAATAGGCCATCTCAAGGGAATGTCTGCACTACATTGACGATGTTTGGAAGCTGCACCAAAGTAAGGTTTAAGAATAGGTCCATCGTCCTACTTGACCAGAGATCAGATATGGCTGCAAAAGCATAAATCAGCTGTACCTGAACTGGCGGACGTGCAATAACTTCAATCATAAAGACAAAACAGAAGTTTCCAACTGGAGCTCCTCCTCGGGACTTCCTTATGTAAACTCCCAAATTACACTCGCTCCAACAGGCTCGCGTCCCCACACTCGTCACCAATCACAGAGCATGCGCTACGTGTCGCTTCAACATGTAGTTAAACTTTTATGAGGGGTATGCAACTGCACGTAGGCTTCGTCAGACTGTATGTGTGTGGTCGACGCAGAAGTATTAACAGAGGTGGGGTCATGTGACTTCACACGTGGTAGGGAAAGTAACCTAAAAATCAACCTGGAAAAATGACATCGATTATAGGTTCTGAATGTCAATTTCATTTACTTTTAGATTAATAACCCAGCCCTAAATGTAGCCTATTTAAACAAAGTCATGAACAAAATTGTTGGTTGCAGTAAATATTTATAATCCCTTAATAAACATGTTGTATGAGATGAAGATGGCTGTTTGTTTTGGAAGTCCGTATTCGAGCTTTACTGAGACTAATGTTTTTAAATAATAAATCTGTAATGCATTGGGTTGGTTTTGGCCAAGCATAAAAAATAGCTGTGTCATCAAAGCTCCTGCAGTTGATCTGTCATCGCTTTCTGCATCAAGTCGAACTCATCACATATCTGACTTTGAGGGTGGGGCTTAATGCCTAGGGGTGGGATTTGGTTACTTAAAGCTGAAAGTGTAGTTTGAGTGTGTAGTTTGTGGGTGGAGTTTGAGCTGAGAGTGGGAGGGATTTGAACCACGGGTGTGTGAAATAAGCCAGTCTGTATTTTTACATGGATACTGTTGTGGAAGTTGCAGTTGTTGAATTTTCAACTCCCGACTGAAAGACTGCAGGTTGTTACTATTATCTGTCTGCTTGCATAAATACAAATGAATTGGAGAGTAAATATTCACCCCGACGGCTGCAATCATCATGGCTGAGCAGGACTTGATTGACTTGATTACATGAGACAAGCTTTTTTAGCTTCTCGTGGCTCTCCTTAGCTTCTCGTGAAGGACTTTAAGAGCAAAAACAAATCAGTGTGATTGAACATGTCATTTGAAATCAGAGCTGCTTCTCTCAGTTCTGCCTCTCTTTTCCTAGCTCTCTCTTTTTCATACAGGCTGGATTCAGGCTCTCTTTCACAGGTGGATTTGTATGTTTATTAAATAAACTGGTCATTCCATTATCTTTGTGTGTATTTCTGTGCTGCTTCAGATGACAACCCAGCGCTGTAGACTTTAGAGAGAGTCAGACAGCGGTCAGGCCATTCACATGTCTGGAATGGACATGTTTGGAATTTCTTAGTGAACTTAAATGCCACCATTTCTCTGTGTGTGTGTGTTAACACTCAGTTATAACTCAGTATAAATGTGGTTTATGTGCTTTTGTGATCAGGCAGAGTCTATGTTTCTAATTTTTGTTTCAATAGCTGCGTCGGTTGGTTTAGAACTGAAAGAAGGAAACAGGTGGTGATTTCAGTTTTTTTTTTTTACCTCAAGAAATCACCAGATATTTCATTGGTTAAACAAATTACACCAAGGTGAGCAACAGTTTAAAGTTTTGACTTCTGCTTCCCACTGCGTCTTTTTCATTCACATCTGATGGAGTCTGGTAGGGCTGAGCGATACAGCAAAAAATAATATCACAATATAATGTTTCATATCATTCGGGATCTATATTTTTTTGCAATCCATTTAGGAATATTAGGATTTTTACTTATTTAACCACTTAATTTTACTTTACCAACATAGTGCAAATAGTTACCAACTTAGTCAAATAGTTATCAACTTATTGCAATTAGTTTTAATAGTCAAAGACTAAACTATTAAATCAGTATCTCGTCTCTTATGTCTTACAATAAAATAAACATAAGTGTAAAAGAGACTATTAAACTTGATAGATAAAATGTTACAAAGTGTGTGCAATGGTAAAGTGTAAACGCTGAACAATCAAAGTAAACTTTAAGGTTGATCAACACCTGTAAGATGTCAATAATGATATAGTAAACCTCACACTCTGTCAACAAAACCATTTATGAATATCAAATCTGGAAGTGTCTGAGGTTTACTGTATCATCATTATTGACATCTTACAGATATTGATCCACCTTAAACTTTGCTTTGGTTGTTCAGCGTTTACACTTTACCATACAGTTTGTAACATTTTATTTATGAAATTTAAGAGTCTCTTCAACTCTTCTGTTTATTTTATTATAAGACATAATAGACGGAGATGATTTGTTTGTATTTTGACTATTAAAACAATTTTAATTTATTAACATTACTAAGGCAAATAAAGTGGTTAAACTTAAAAAAAAAAAATCCAAATATTTCTAAATGGATTGTAAAAATATTAAATAGTTGATACCGAATGACATGAAAGATTATGATTTTTTTTTTTTTTGTTGTATCGCCCAGCCCTGTTCGGGGTCTTATAAAATATTAAAGGTTGATTAAATCTATTTAGAGAAAAATAAGGCTCTTAAAATTGGCCATTTTTCAAGATATTAAATGTTGTATCATAGTTTCATTATATATTTATTTTTGTCCAAAGAGATTTTAAATGCAACTTTTTAAGCGAGTTTAATCATTGCATAGGAAAGTAGAGGGATTCTGTGTAGTTTGATGCAATCCCTCTGGTTTTGTTGTCATCTCCATGCTCACTAACTGCTGCATTATATCACAGGGCCCTTTAGAGACAACGATATGCTTCTTTTTCATTCTTCATTTGGGGAAAAATAAAGGGCCAACTGATGTATGTGTCTCCACTTAACATAAAAAAGAATGATTGCGAATTTGCTCCTATTATTCATCAAACTCAGAGCACAACAAAGACTGTTGGCTTGGCGCTTGGTGATTTCCAAACATTTCATATATGTCATTAAACTATTAGAATTACCATATTTTATCCATAACCTGCAGAGGATAAAACTAGTATTTAGTTGCATAAAAAACATGCAAGTAAAAAGCCACCAGCCTTTCAATTCCTTTTCCATTGGATTGCGACCCCTGCGCTTATTACGCTAGATTAATGACACCGCAATAGTGTTAGTTGCAGCAGATTGATTTTTAAGGCACAATGCTAACCTTTGACATTAGGGCTGCACCATTCTGGCAAAAATGTGAATCACAATTTTTTTTATTTGCTTAATCAAGATCACGATTTTCTCACTATACTGTAAATGTAAAATAAAGGTTAATATGATTAGCCTATTATTATTGTTAATTCTCCAACATATGGTAAAACACTAATAATAATATTAGGCCTTTGTGTAGGTCTACTGTTGCTTAAAATGCTGAATTTTGTATAGTCATTATTTTGGACTTGAACAGACTTTCAATATGTCCTGTTTGTTTATTCACAGTAAAATGATGACATCAGAATATAACTATTCATTATTATAAAGTTGATTTATTATGTTTAAGACATGCGCTTGTCATCTGTTATTGACAACATTATTAGACCATTTGTTTCCACTGGTAAAATTAGAATTGTGTCATTATCAGACTCCTTACGTTATATTCAACATTATATATAGGCTATAGTAGTTATACTGACACTGTAAACATTTATTCTCATGCACAACACTTTGTGTTTACTATAAAAGAAAAAAACATGAAATGCTTGTCATATTCATAACTTTAAAATGCAATATGATCATTTAAATGTGCGCACAGGTGTGCGGCCCATGGCTGCTGTCACTGTGAGAAACACACACATCCAATCATTCTTTCAGCACGGCTCTCAAACGATCGCTCTGTGCAACAAACTGAACGTTATTTACAACTTCATTACCTGTTATTCACAGCCTATGCAGGTTGTGTTCACTAAAGTAGGCGTCATGCGTGCACGCGCGTTCTCTGTAGTAAACCAAGGCTGGCGGTCAGCTCACGTGTGATTTCGCGACCATGAATACATCATTACATAAAAACAGAAATAACATTTTTGGGTGAATTATACCTTATGTGACAGTATGTGACACTTTTAACGCCATTTGAAGGTGTCAATGTTCTTGTGAATATTTGTGCGACTGCCTTGCTTCTCTCCTGACTTTGAAAATATAATTGGCTGAATCGTACAAAAAGCTGAATTAAGATCGTGTGTAGGGTTGAATCGAGATCGGGGTCTTTTTTCGATTAATCGTGCAGCCCTGTTTGACACCATTACGGCACTCACGTACATTAAAAATAAAGGCCACGACTTAACATAGAGGACGATCTCCAAGTGGCGGCCTCTAAAATTAAACCAAGAACACTCTTGTGATGTAAACATTGTGGCCACCATTCCCATTAAGTGAGGTTAATATTAAATTAAACAAATGAATAAGGACTATAAAAAAATGATATAGTTGTTAAACTGTTGCACTTTTGCGTATTCAGTAGGCTTGTTTATATATTTCCTACTGGTGTGTGTGCACCGTTGTGTGCGATTGTTTGTTTATAACCACCTCCAAGGATAGTGGGGGTCACAAGTCACTGGAATTGTTATTTTGGGGGTCGTGAGCTGAAAAGTTTGGGAACCTCTGATCTACAGAATAAACCTGTTATACATCGACTTGCCTAATTAACCTGGTTAACCTAGTTAAGCCTTTAAATTGCACTTGATGCTAAATACTAGTGTCTTGAAAAATATCTAGTAAAAGATTATGTGCTGTCATCAAGGCAAAGATAAAGGAAGTGGGTTATTAAAACTATTATGTTTAGAAATGTGTTGGAAAAATCTTTCCGTTAAACAGAAATTGGGGAAAAAAACCCAGGATGGCTAATAATTCTGACTTCAACCGTATATACCCTAGATGGAGAAGAACAAACCTGAGCAGCCATTACTGAGCACAAACACTGATGTTTTTTCACACAGGTGTGTGCTCAGACAGAAAGGAGAACATACGCAAGTGTGTACTAGAGAGTTCAGTCAAGTGCAGCTCTGAACATCACACAGAGACACAGCTGGCCATCGCTCACAATGACTCCCTCCACAGACACGAGAGAGAAACTGCTGCCACCTCAGGGTGCTTGTGTTCTTCCGCTCTGAGGAAACAGACAATTGTTTTCAGAGGATACAACGATGGCGGGGTCAGAGACGGGAAATGTGTTTCGGTAATCATGGCAGATGTTTAGTGTGCATCGAGATCTTCCAAATAGCAGGCCGGTAATTAAAAAAAAAAAGGCAGATGACTGTTTCCGTTTGTGTGGTGTCTGAGTGTATTGCTTCATTTAGTGACATGAATGCATAATAACTCCAGCCAAATGGATTTAATGACCATTAGCAGATGTTCACGGCCCCAGCTACTGCAAAACCACAGACTTGGGTTAAAGTCCCTGTGAAATCACAGTTTTTTTTTTTTTGTTTGTTTTATTATGAGTATGTTAGTCTTATGATTATCTGTTAGATGTTTTGTCCAATCAAATGCTCTTCAAAAGCTGAAGTGCATCTCTCCCTTCGTGTTAAATAATAGCCCTTTTTCTGTGATTTATTTTTTTTTTTTTTAGAACTTCCCATTAATTGGGGGAAATAACATAACTTAATTACAAATGGCAGTCAAACGGTCAAATTACTTCCTCTGGAAACAATTGTTCATGCAAATACATAAACTATTAGAATAAAATAAAAGTTTGCAAACTCAAGCAGCATAACAAGCTGTTTTTTATGGCTAAAAATCAATGGAGGTAAACTATACCTTTGAGCCAGTAAGGGTTTGAGCCAGTAAGGGAGATTGTACACTGGATAAGTGGTAAACAGTTTGAATTGTAGCTGTTTCCATCCATTTTTTTATGCACATTTTGGAGTGTAGCTTAAAAAAAGCTTAATAGAATTGACAAGATGCACATCAATTTTGAATATTGCTCATCAAAAACTAATGTGCACAACTGAGTTGTATAAAGTTTTTATCTGATATGAAGAAATGTGCATGAACTACAGTGGAAACACATTTAGCAAATAAATTCCAGCATGCGAGTTAAAAAATGTACTTTAATCTAATCTAATTTAATCTGAGGGATCTGTTGGGTTTGTATTGAGTGAGCATATCTGTAATGTATTGAAGTCCTAGAAGATTTAGGGATTTATAGACAAGCACTAATACTTTAAAATCTATTCTGAATGTAACTGAGAGCCAGTGTAAAGACCTGAGGACAGGTGTGATGTGCTCTGATTTTCTGGCTCTAGTCAGAATCCTGGCAGCAGCGTGTCTGGATGAGCTGCAACTGTCTGACTGTCTTTTTGGGAAGGCCAGTGAGGAGTCCATTACAGTAATCCACCCTGCTGGTGATTTAAAAGCATGAACAAGTTTCTCACTGGAAACAAGACATCTCATTTATAGTTTTGAGATGATTGTATGCTGCTTTAAAAATCACTACTGATACTCATATCTGACTCCAGAATAACACCAAGATTCTTGACCTTATTATTATTTAATTTTTTCATTAATGGACAAACCAGTAGACTGGCCACATTGTAAAACATCTCAAATGTTGTTTTGGTCATTCTAAAATATCTTAGTCAATGTTCGTCATCAAAGGGGTTCAGTATTATTACCTCTTAAACTGTCTGGACTCCAAAAGAGCATCTCACGTCTCCAAAAGCCAGAGCATTTTTTGCATTTAGTCTTTTGAGGTACAAGTAGTTTATTATATAAGAAATAAGGCCCATAGTGGCTTCTCCTACTGAGGCAAATTCCATTTTTCTGTTTTATTTTTGGCACCAGCTTAACAGAAAGTGAAGATGTTGTTCTCTTTGACTCATTGGATAGAAACGGTGCATAATTTACAAAAGATTTATGCGATATTCCAGTTTTGCACAAGTCGAATTTGCATTTTAGGATGGAAACATGGCTAATGAAAAATATCCTTTCTATAGTGATAAAGTAAATAAATAGCATCCAATAAAGGACTGTTTTACATTATTAAGAATTCCAATGTCCAGCAAAAAATAAATAAGCAATAAAAAATGAGAATATAAAAGGATGTCCTCCTTTCTGAAGTTTTGGTGTTTGTCATATTTACTGTGTGTCACTGAAAATCTGCTGTCCAAGTTCTCAATCTCATAGCTTTAGTTACAGGTGCACATTTTCATAACTTTACATTTTGTGGCCCATTTACTGGCCCAACTGCTTTCAGTGTGTGTACAGTATGCTAGTGATATATTTGCCTACAGCAAGTGCACGTGCACAGGTCTAATAATAGCGTCTGCCTTGGAAGAGTCATTTATTTTCATTAAAAAGTATTGTTTTACAGATGAGCATGGTCTTTCTCGTAGCTTTGCTTGACATATTTGTGGCTTCGTGGCAGATGAAATGAATGCTTATAACATTCATTATAATGCATTCTTTACAGTGAAGCAAATATGTCTTGCAAGGACAGGAATTAATTCAATCTGTAGTCGCACATAGCCAGAATTAGATTAGTGTGTAGTGTCAAATATGCTTTATAATCAAAATAAAATTACACTGTCGTTTTAATTAACACTTCTGTTGACATGATAAAGATGAATTGCAGAGTTTGTGTAAACATATCCATTTTGCTAACATCAGAAGCTTTCCTCATTCTGCTGTCCTGGGCATTGAATTTTTGAATAATTCAGTTTCTTGTGTGTTTTGCTTGAACAAAATAGAGCTGGCTGTAGTTCTCTTGTTGGCCAGCAGTGTCGCTAATAGAGACTTACTGAATCTGGTGAACTATTAAAAGAATAGTTCACCAGAAAATTAAACTTCTCCGTGAATATGGCTTTCTTCTTTCAGTCGGAGTTATTTAAAGTTTTTTCCTGATCCTTGAATTCTGTATAGTGGTGTTGGGTAGTAGCCAAGCACATAAATCTGTGAAAAAAATAACCCTTATGTCACTAGCAGGTTAAAGTGTTATGTCTTATGAAGTGTTTTTGACACAAAATATATTTATAATTTTTAAGTTATGAACTCAAATTACAGATTTTCAGATCTTGAGATTTTTCTCACGTTTCAAAACTTGCCAGTTGTGTCCTAAAGTGAACCCTTTCACATGTACGATTACACTGGTGTTTTTGTTACAAAACAGCATGGATCTGCTTAAAAAGACATGCAGTAACCCCCTAGTGGTGAATGGGTTAGTTTTGCAAAGTGTTTTTGTGATTTTGGAAGCTTTGCGATTATGCTGCATGGAAGAGCCAGGATAAATTTGAAACTACCCCAACTGTGTCTTTATAATGAAGAAAGTCATATACACTGAAGTCAATTTTTAACTATTACTTTAAATCAGTCGAAAAAAGAACCCACATGTCACTAGTGGGTTGAAGCTATTCTTATGAAGAGGATCAATGTGTTTTTGACACTGAATATATTTAGAATTCTTAAATTATAAACTCAAATCACAGATTTTCTGCAGCTGCCGAATGACACATGATGCAAGATGATCTCTTGACAGATCAACTGATAGATGTGGCTTTCAAATGCTTCATTGTCTCTGTGAGCGCTGTTGTAAACCGTTGGTCATTAGAGCCAATCAGTAGGGTTGAAAAATCCACTCAGCAGCACTCAAAATTTAAGCGGGATTGCTGCTATCTCACATTTCAAAACTAGCCAGTTGTGTCTTTAACCCTTTCACACATACGATTACACTGGTGTTAGATTTCAATTAAATCTAAACACACAAAGTGTTTATGCACTTTTGTAAGCTTGGCGATTTATACAGCATAGAAGAGCCACGATTAAATTGAAAACTACTTCGACTGTATTTGTCTGACAGAAGAAAGTCATATACAATGAAGGCAACATTTAACTTATTCTTTTAATCAGTCTAAAATATAACCTATATCACACTAGTGGGTTGAAGTCTTATGAAGTGGATCAGTGTGTTTTTGACTAAGTATATTTACAATTTTATAAATTTATAACAGATTTTTAGCATTAAGTTTGACTTGTTTCCCCTTACATTTTTCCCCTTACAAAATTTGACAAACTCGATCATGTATATTGATGAATCTAAAGGGAGTCGCTCACCAAGTGCGCTGCACGTGAGTGTGTGCATTCCCTAAACAACAAGAACAAACACTTAACATCACCGACGGTGTCCGTATCCCTCAAATTAGTTTGGAATTTAAATGTTTAGAGATGGTGACACACAATGCGTACCTATGTGTGCCTTTGTGTACTACTTGATGCTTCTTACATCCTTGTCGCAGCACAAGTGGCACTGAAATGAGGCACCGAAATTCAAATGCTGATTCAATCTGGTGCATACTGGTTACAGGTTTTGGTACCCAACCCTATTTGTGATAATACAGCATGGAAAAGCCAGGAAGAAATAGAAAACTACTCCGACTGTGTTTGTCTGTTAGAAAGTCATATACACTGAAGGTCATTTTCAACCATTTCTTTATGCAGCAATGCAGGAATTGTTTCTTAAGTAGCGAATTGCTATATTAGAATGTTTTTTTAAAAGGCAATGTGACCATTTGGACCTTATTCCTTAACCATGAAAAAAAATATGACTGACCCCTTGTTTTGGCCAGTATAATAGTGGTTATAATAGCAAACACAAGCTTTCCAGATATTCAGGACGTTCAGTTTGAGAAATAAAGAAAGTGTCATGTTGCTTTTATGTATATGGAAACTTCTTTTAGAGTCTGTTATCTTGTTGAATCATTAATGGCTCTCCTATTTCATAGTGGCTGATGGGATGTTAGCATGGAGAAGAATAATGCTAAAAGAGTCCGAATCTGATTGAGTGTGATCTCTAGTCGCTATCCTCATGGGAAGCTGCTTGAATTCTCCTGCTCTTCATGTGACATGCTTTTCAGACAGGCGTGAGACCATGTCCCCTTCTCTCTCTGACATTTAGACAAGCTGATCACTCGCTGTCTATAGGGAATACAGGAATACACCCCAAGCTACAGCATTAAACAGATGTTTGTGTGATATTTTGGCTTCATCCCTCTGTAAATGGACTGTGTCTGTGTGCTGATCCCAGTCTGGCTCCGTTACTGATCCCGAAACAGGCCAGTGCTCTGTGATACCCAGAGGCATCTGTCTGGCCCATGTGTTCCTGGACGAGGAGCCACTGACAAGCTGAAACTCAGAGAATCAAGACCAGCCTGCGACTGACAGCAGCTCTTCAGCCCAAAGAGCAATGAAACTCAAGTGTCATATTGTCATGCGCTCTTGACAGCGCTTCTGCAGAGAAGAGGAGTGATCTGCCTTTCGCACTTTTAGTATTTTTAAACACTCAATCCGAAGGTATTTAAACACTTCGAAGGGCACTCCAGACTTCAAGGCTCTTCCAAAAGTAGTGACTAAATTTTGCTGTGAAATGCCAGTAGTAAATTATGCTCCTCACCATATAAAAATTTCATTTGAGGTTGAAAGTTATTGATCGATAAGAAGGGATGCTTATTGATTCAGGATAGCATTACGTTTTATGGTTTACATTGTATTTTCCTAGAGGAATACAGTATGATGAGGATTGTTTAGGAGGAACATAATAATTAATAGGCATTGTAAATCATAATATTTTGACACCATCAACTTCCAACTGATAGATTTTAGCCATTCTTCATTTCAAACATAGTAAAAGTATAGTATAGTTAATATGCTGTAAAATATATATTTCATGAAAACAAAATGTTTTTGTTATTTCAACTTTAAGTTAATCAGGTTTCAACTACAGTGGTCCCTCGTTATTTATTTATATTCTAAAAATAATCTGCAATAGACGAAATCAGCAATGTAGTCTGCTTTATTTTTTACAATTATTATAGCTGTTTAAGGCTGTAACACACCTCACTACACACTATACACTCTTCTCAGACAGGCATTAACATTTTTACACTTCTCATTTAGTTAAATTTGGCAAGTTAAATGTACTCTGTACTGTACTGGAGATACGACACGGTGGAGATTGATTGACAAGGGTCTACAGCCAATCAGGATGCAGAACACAGTGTGCTAAATCAGGACTCAGAACACACTGTGGTGTAGAAATTTATTTTTTTTAATCCATGAAACTGAGGCTGCGAAAAGTGATCAGAAGTGGCTTATATAAAAGGCAAAGGCCTCTAGATTAGGCTTATTTTACCAAAATAAAATATGATCATGCCTTGATTTTTTTTGATTATTTAATTAGGACAGTAAGGTCTGACTTTGCTTAGACAACAGAAATAATGTCCAGTATAGAATATAAAGTCATGGTGCAGTGGAAATGAATTTTGTGTATGACTCCCATAAGCCTGGAGGACTGCATCCATACATCTATGCAATGACTCTAATCACTTATTAATAAAGTCATCTGGAATGACAAAGAAAGTCTCTTGCAGGACTCCCAGAGTTCATCAAGATTTTTTGGATTCATCTTCAATGCCTCCTCCATCCTATCCCAGACATGCTCAATAATGTTCATGTCTGGTGACTCTGCCACTTTTTCAAATGATCAACTAGAAGTCAAGTTATTATTTGGTGCTCTTACAACTGAGATCAACAACAAGACTTTTGTCAGGTATTGGACAGTAAAACATTATACAACAAATTTCATGACAGCAAAGGCTTTTATTTGAACTAATTTCTATCTGATGTTAAGGTTTAAATTATTTGTTTTTAGTTGTGCTTTGTTTAAATTAAAATTTTAGTCATTTTGTCTGATTTAAGCAGAGAAGTTCATTTTATTCATCTGAAATTTTAGGTTTTTATTTGGAGTCTATACATGATAATGACATTTCATCCATATTTTTGAATTTTATTTTTATTTAAGAAAGTTTTCATTCATATAATGCAATATAAAGTCAAAGAGGTCCACTCAACTCTTTTCCAATATTTTTTATAGTATCATCTTTTGGATTCAATGGATGTAAATGTCATATTTGAATCCACAGTAGGTTCACTAAAGCATTGAGATGTTGAATTAACATTGGGAAAATGTATTCCTATAACTAAACAGGCCATTTTAGACAACTTTGCATCATTGTCCATTTACTGTAAATACGAGTTATCAAATATTTCAGTCACACATATTATTCAGTCACACATCCTGCCAATATGCTATAGTTGAATAAGAATGTTCTTTTAACCTGCTCTAATCTGCTTGTGCCTTTACCAAACTTATGGCTTAGCTTCAACTTTGCAAACTTTAGCGTTTTTATGTCTTTGCTATATGAACTCTGGCAGTGTGAAGTGCTCTGACAGTACTGAAGTCTAATTAGGTTCAGTGTGAGTCTCTGAGAGTGTGTATGTGCTGAGTGTGCAGAACTTTATTCTCCACCTTTACGGTTTGATCGCTTACGTATTTCGCTACATAAACCCAGAGCCTCTCCTGAGACGACTTCCGCCCACAGGCTGTCCTCTTAAAAGACAAAGAGTTATGTCCTTGTTTTTCCTCTTCCCCTGTCCTGTGTGTGTGTGTCAGGAGAGAGTGTTAAGCCAGAGTGGATGAATTAGCATCTTGCTCCAGATTAGGAGGATTTTTGTCTAAAGCCTCTTATTTCCCCACACTTGAACAAATACACTTGTGTGCGCTTTTCTGTTTGTATGTGTAAGCTTTTTTTGCGTAAATATCCTGGGCAAACAAAGCTTTTCCTGGTAATATCAGACAATTCAGGTTAAGAAGGACCTCACACACACACACACACACACACACACGCACACACACACAAACACACACAAACACACACACACATATACGTGGAGCTCAGAAATGGCGTCTGGCCCCAAGTCACCTCATATGTTCAGATTCATTCATGCTTCATTTGTCCGCTGCTATTTGAGTGTCTCTGATGAACGGAGAAATTAAAGGATTAGTTCACCCATAAATGAAAGTCCTGCCATTGTTTACTCGCCCCCCTTGTGTTCCAGACGAAAGAAAATGATTTTCTTTTCTTCCGTGCGACACAAAAGAGAGAAATTTTGACATATCACTGTGACCAGGGGCTGAACTCTCCAAAAAAATCACCATAAAAGTAGCCAATAAGACCTGTGTGTTATATTCTTCTGAAGTCATACAATAGCTCGATGTGAAGAGCAGGACGAAATTGAAGTCGTAATTCACTGATAATCTCTCTTTGAGCATCACAGATGAAAGAAATGGTTGGAGACGCATGAGGGTCAGCGGCGGGATGACAGGATCTGCATCTGTGTGTGAATTACTGTACAGTACAGTTCAGATATTGTTGAGAAGACTTTTGTGATCACCCAAAGATTCATTTGTGATATTAGAAATACAGTAATGTTCTAAAATATTATTATTAAGTCATGTTTTTCTGTCTTTGTTTTTCATTATCATTGCTTTAGTGTCACATATTCATATTCTGAAATGTGACCATCAGTGTTGGGTAAGTTACTTAAAGTAATGGATTAACAATTACTGACTACTACTGGAAAATTGTAATCTGATTACATTAGTGATTACTTAATGTAAAGTAATCGGATTTCTAATTACTTTATTTTGAAGTTACTTTTAAAACTACTTTAAAAGTAGAAATACTTTAAAAAATACTTAATAAACTGCAGCTCTTTCAGTAATTTAATATTAACTGAAAAACTTTACAGTGGGTTTAACACAGTAGCTTGAAATTTTCAAAAGACTTAGGCCCAATCCCAATCCTACCCCTTAGCCCTTCCCCTTACCCCTATCCCTTGTTTTGTGCGTTTACGTCAAGGGGTAGGGGTGTCCCAATTCTCTTTTGCTTGAAGGCATAGGGCTAAGGGGGAAGGGGTGAATAGCCCTTCGAACAAAGATTTTTCAGGACCACACTCGAAACCAAAGGGTAAGAATTTCCCAGAACACACCAGCGGCAACGGCAGCGGGTGCTGTAGTGCTGTCCCAATTCTTAGGGGTAAATTTTAAAGCCCCTCCCCTTCACACTTGGTTTTAAGGGCGAAGGGGATAGGGGTACAAAAATAGAATTGGGATTGGGCCTTAGAGCTTGCCCAAAATTGTCTTATCATTTAATTCCAACCTGTTTGTCTATTTTTTGACACAAAAGAAGACCTTTAGGAGAAAACTGGATACCTGTAACCATTGACATCCATAGTATGAAAAAGCACTGCAGTGTTTGGGTGTTCTGTGTTTGTCTGAGGTAATTAGTCTACCTAAATTTGTATATTCCATCCAAAGCATGAAGCTGATCAGTCAGTTTTTGTCATGTGACTGTTTTCAACTGGGGGCGCCTGGGATATGCTCTCCCAATATGCACATGCGCAGAAGACATGATATGTGAACGGCCGCATGAGCAGCTACGATTCTCTTCACATTCAGAAAATACCTTCACTCCCAGTCCTGCACAAAAATACATTTTAGCCTGTTTAGGATGAGTTGGGTCGCCGTGTTTTTGGCGACGAGTATTGTCATAGAATGCTTTATATTCTAGTGCTTGAACAAGTTGCTGGTCGAGTTAAAAGCAGTCGAAAGTTCTTTAGAGACTGGATATAGACTGCAGTTCACAGTAATATTTTTGTTTTTACGCTCAATGAAATCAAAGCAATGTCTGTATTCCCACTTCAAGAAGCAACCACTCTCGTCAGCAACCGTTCTAGCTTGTGTTCTCCTGTAATTCAAAAGTGCTTATGAACTGATATTGAAGAGGAAAACGTCATTTAAAAGCAGTTTTTTCCTTCTAAAATCTATATTTGAAATGTAAGTAATGCAATTACACTGACTTTTAGTAAGTGTAATCAAATTACACAAATTTAAAATGTAATTAGTTACATTACTGCGTTCCCCAAAATGTAATTAGATTACAGTAAAAACCCAACTCTGGTGACCATAGACCACAAAACCAGTTTTATGTTGCATGGGTTTATTTTTGGGAGTAACCAAAAATAAATGTATGAGTCAACATGGTCAATATTTCATTTATGTTAAAATTCATTAGAATATTAAGTATATTAGGTAAATATAAAGACTCAAGCTTCCAACTATAAATATTTCAAAACAGTTTTTTATTAGTAATAAGCATTGTGACTCCATTTAGACACTTTTTAAACTCTCAGATTCCAGATTTCCAAATAGTTTCATCTCTAAGAAAACTATACACCCATCGAATGGTTATTTATTAAGGGTTTAAGCTTTCAAAAATAAAGAAAAAAATGTAATTGGTATGTGGCTCATATACTGTAAACTCCAAAATGAAGCGGTTGGGTTTCAGTTGTAACTGGCTTGTTCTTATGTGTTGATTTTCTTGTAGGATCTGGCAATACTAATAGGTTAAAGAGTCAAGAGGTTCAAAACTTTTATGAGGTTTCTTTTGTTGAACACAACAAGATATATTAAAGAATGGTAATGATATACTTAAGAAAAAGCAGCTGTTGACAACCTCAGTAGAAGCAAAAAAAATGACTGGAAGTCAATGGCTGTTTTTTTCAGTGTATCTTCCTTTGTTTTCAGAATATTTAGTTTTGGTTTATTTATTTGTTTATTTATTTCAGTGTTTATGATTTTTTTTTTCCAGCTGTGGCGGCAGTCTTTTACACAGATCTTCCAAATACGTATGGCGTTATTTCAATGACAAATGTCGTAAGCGCAGCATTACAAGTTGAGATCGCATTCATGTAATGCTTGCGTGTCGATTTTGTTTGTGCACACAACTTCTTGCACGCCACCTCAAATATACGCTGCTCAAGTGCAGATTTTCTTGTGCGCTCTCAAATAAACGCTGCTGAAGTGCGATATAGTGCGTTTATGTAAAGTATATATCTCCAACATTTATTAGATTTGCTGGGAATGTTTATGAATGTCTCCATTAGACCTACAGAACGGTATTGGTGCGCCCTGAAGTAAAGTGAAATAAACTCCAGCAAGATAAAGTCATTGTGTGCAGTGTCTGTCTGTCTGTTTGTCTATCTATCATAAATCCACACTCATTTTTTTTACTAATTGATTTTTCTAGCATTATACATGTTTTTACTGCCACTTGTAGCCAGTGCTTTCTTGAATAAAAAAACTCACAGACTCCCTATGTTTGAATTTTAATGTAAAACTTTTTATGATCTTTAATTATGATCAATCTATTCAGGGAGAATCTGCAGATACAACACTCTCATGGGATTTTCTGGCCGGGGAGACGTTTCAGATCGCTCCAATATGTCTGTGGCCCTGTGACTCTGGAAGGGTTTTAATTACAGTGAATTTTACGAGCGAGGTTTCATTTCTGTGTCTGCGGTGACCACTGACCCTCTAATGCAGCTCAGCTAAAGGCAATCTCAGGAACCAATTCATAACTCTTTCTGCTCATAACCTGAACCTGCACTAAGACGTTATTTATCTGTTTTTATTTTCAGTTTCATAAGATGTGATTTAGCACATCAGTTATGTAAGTGACAATTCACAGTTTTTCTTCATCACCCTTGTGTTTTGTTGTAAAGAGGTGTTCTGACTTGCTTACAGTAAGGATCTCACTGCTTGCTGACCCCTGCTGTCCATTTTCCTTGTGTTTTCCCATGGGTCATAGAATTTCTGGAATATCAATTTTGATAGGTTTATTCCAGATATTGAAGTCAGGTAATTGTTTTTTCCCCCCGAGTCATGGAATATCATACATTAATGTCATTCGACATGTATTTTTTTCTATAGCAGTTTTGTTTGATCACGTTGTTCAGTGCTTCCAACACATAGACCTGGGTGGGCCGCCTAGGTATATTTGGTGACAGTTATTTTTTATCATCCTTTTACACTTTTTGTATCCGCCCAATAGCCAAACATCTGCGATCGATCAATTAACTAGTGGAAAATCTCCTTTCGCCCTACACGTTGTGTGTGTGTAAGACAATGGCTGTTTCTCAATTTCAAGAATGCAGAGAATGGACTTGCGTTCTTGTGAGGACCGGTCTTGCCAGGTCACCCTGGAAGAATAAACTCAGGAGACCGCGAGAACAGAGAACGTGTCCTGTGAGAAATGATATGCTGCATTCTTCCTGATGGTCACATGACCTTCACATATTTTTAACGGAAAATTATTTAAACATTACAGCATTCATACAACAATCTGTTTTTTCCCTTTTTAATATATACATATAACATGTACAAAAACCTTACAAATGTACTTTGCACAATATAAATAAAACAGATTTTATTAGGAATTTCAGCAAATGAACACCCTTAATGTTTATTAAGATATTAATTTTAATGTTTACTTTCACCGTCTCATTTAGAGAAACTCCTGAGATAAATAAGTTATATCTCTGAACTTGAAAAATAAACCTGTATAAAATGCTGCCTTTCCCACCTCTTTTATTCAGTAATGACTTCTGGGACTTCTAGAGCGAGTAAGGTGCTTAAGTTGTCGATACCAAGAACACATCCGGGAACTTTCACGCATCCTCTGTTCCTGCGGTCTTGAGTATTGGAACTGAACTTTGGCAGTTGATGATGACGATACACGAGGATTCAAGATTGCTTAAGAACGCATATTAAGAAACAGCCAATCTCACATGCTTTGCAGAGATCCACAGAGACGCACCTTTTTGGGACTTAAAAATGTGTCTGTCCGGGGTTTCTAAATCTTCTAAAATGTCCAGGATTCCATCGTCATTTTTATTTTAAGGCTGATTTGCTTTTGTGCCAAGCTGCAAGACAGAGAAAAACATTATATAATTAATACTTTGATCTAAACGATTCATAAAGTTCTGTTTAGTCAGAGAGGACGAACTTGCTTCTAAACTGCCTGCAAAATATTTGTACACTATTAGAAATAGTTATTTCGGCACCAGTAGCCTAGTGGTTAGAATGTCGACACATAACATGACGATTCCTGGCTCGAGGTCCTTTGCCGATCCTTCTCCTCTCTCTGCTCCCCATACTTTCCTGTCTGTAATCTTGACTGTCCTGTCCATTTACAGGTGAAAACTCTCCAAAAATAATTCTATAAAAAAGAAATGGTTAATGAACTCATTGCCTTATTTAAATAATCTACACTTTTTATTATTGTAATTATATTTTATAGAGATTTTTATTCCATAGATGTTTTTATTTCTTTGTCATTTATTTCTCTGATTTCTTTTTGTTGTATATATTTTTAAATTTGATGTTGATTATATTACCTACAGTATTTTATATACATCTAACATGCTTTAGCAATACTATACAAAATGTCAGCAGCAGATTTGACCTGTCAGTGGGTGCACATATGGCTCCTGAATAGAATAAAGGTAAAACAAAAATAGTGGATTTCTTTTTTATTTCAACAATCTTCAACCCATTGAAAAGACACATTGTATAATAAAAAAAATTAACTTTTTGTCGCATGTAGGTAATTGTGTGCCTTGGTTAAAAGGTGCATTTCAATCCATTTAAATTTAACTCTGTGAAACATGCAGAATTTTGGGAAATATTTGAAAAAATATATAAACTTCTAAAAACGATATCAGAAGTCTTGACACATTTAAGTTACAATGGCTGTGCCACTCTGACGTGAAAAATAAGGTGGATAAGTTATAGAAATGTAGCTTTTTAATCCATAAAGTCAGAGAAAAGTGATTGAATTTGATATTTGGCGTAGAGCGAGAACCCTGCTTGTGCAAAGCCTCTTAAAATATAATTGTATCACTCAAGCTTAGTCAGAAACTTCAGAAAGAGTCATTACCTGTGCTTACTCTGTTGTAATTGGTTATCATTGTAAGTGATGAGAAGAATAAATGATAATAAAATCAGCTGGAAAATGAAATGAGGCGGACAAAAAGTGACTTTAATTAACAAACTTGACCCCTTTTGTTCCTCCAGGGCTCTGGACCCCTGTGACAGGCTTTTGTGTGAGGTTTTGTTGTTTCTGTTATTGTGTCTAATTGATTTTTGGTGTAAATCTGTGTATCTGATCACCAACAAGATTTATGGGGTGTTTTAAAAAAAACTAAACTGGAATCTCTTTGTGTTGCATGTGCGTTTACAACATGACAACATCATTTTTGAGAATAAAAGTCAGTAAATTGGAAAAAATTGGTTTCAAAGTGAAAATTTTTATAAACGCAGCTGTTATTGTGTCTATGTAAACACCCAAAAACTATGACAAGAGCAAACACTAGCAAGCACGGAACAGTGAATGTGTGTGGTAGTGTTGTTGCTAATGCTTCTTCAGCAAAGTGTGTATTTACCTAACGTTACAATCAAAAGTGAAGACATCTTCCACACACAGCAAATTATACATACACACTAGAGCCAAACCGCCGTCAGCATGACGTCACTTCTAGGCTTATGCCGGTATAAGTTTGTAAAGGTGTGATGACCTTCCATATAAAAACCATGGTTTAATGGTATTGTGATATTGTGATTACTTCTCTAAAAGTTCTTTTTAAATGTCTTCGTAAAATACAACACTATTTTTCCCCATTAAACACAATGTACAAATTACCATTGACAATTATATTGTTTTGAACAGTAAACATGTCAGTCTAAATTATTCAAGTAAATCATTCTGCTTGGTTCATTTCTTTACAACACACAAAAAAACGCATGGAGAAAACCTATACATAAACCTTAGGAACGGTATAACAGATTTTTTTTTGTGTGTGTGGTTTTAAAACCTTGACTTTTCCAAACTGCGGTAAACCTTGAAACTGGTTATCGTCCCATGTCTAGTGACTTCCGTACATGTTTACCAACAAGGTGACTGCACCAAATATTAGCCCAGCATATGTAATACACTATTTTGGTCATTTTTGTGGGTACACTGTAAGAAAATGATTGATTCCACACAATCGCGTGAAAGGAGTTAAGTTAACTTGTTCGTTTTAACAGTTTTAAGTGTAGTGAACATGAAACAATTAAAGGTGCAGTATGTAAGTTTGACACTGAAGTAAGTATTACAGTCCTGCTTCAAAACACAAGCAAGCGCAGGTTACAAAATTAATGACATCAACAGAAGTGGGTAATTGGCTGATTTAAACAGTGTTCTAATTAAAAGCAATGGCTATAGAAGTATTTTCCATATTAAATGAGTTTTTGTTCTTACCAACACCTGAAATTTATATTTTAGAAACGGCTTCTATTTCTTACAGGTTAACAACAGGACAAACTGACAATGATCAGCTCAGCTACACCTCATGTGCTTTCAGTCTTAAATGCTAATAATGTGAGTTTGAATACCATTTTACATGACATTTATTATCATACTACTGAAAGCAGCAGCAGATAGTTCACCTCAGATATTCAAAATAAACCCTTTGAAATTGAACTTAAGAACTCTGACCAACATCTGTGATTTCAGCATCTACATTTAATAATGTTAAAGAGGTTTAATATGTATTAATTAGATTATAAACCTTAACATTCTGTTGGAGTGCAGTAAGTGCACTATTCTGTGCGTCTGAATGACTATTTAAATTTCTAAATGAATCTGCGTCTCATTTCGTAGGCTGTTTCTGTCAACTGGAGGTCGCATTTAGGTCGCAAACACATACTTTGAGAGCCTTCCTGACTGAATGAATGAAATACGCGGTTTTCCACCAAGGCAACCTGGGATGCTGAAATAAAATTGGCTAAACTGGCATTGGGCAGGTTAAAAGAACCAAAACAAACACAGCGTTCTGGCATGTAACAATTTATTTTCAAAACAAAATATCTTGACTTTAGCATTGTTCTTCTGATAATATTGTGTTTCTTAAATATCTGCAAATATTTACTGGTATTTTTATGCTTTAGAGGAGTCAAACTCAAAAATTGTGTTTCAGCTCATTTTAATTAAGTAGTTTGAATAGCAAACGGCATTTTTTTGAGTTTATGTGAAAGCGCGGGTTATTTTGAAAACGTTGTCGTGTATATGTGAAGGGGAAAAACATTTCCATTTTTGGCTACATCATTGTCATGTAAACGTAGCCATAAATCAAATATGGGATCTAAAAAGCGGTGATTTGAGCATCACACAATCTGAAAACTTTGATAATCGCTGCTGTCTTTATTTAGACAGACAGAGAAGGCAAGTTTCAACACGTCTTTAATTAGCGCTTCTTCACAAGGTTTCTGTGCGGTAACAGCTGTTCACACAATCTGGGTCTTTAGTTCACTGATAAAAGATGAACTACAGGCTCCTCAGACGTGCTCAAAATCATTTTACTAGTGGTATTCTTCTTTCTCCCCCCTTTGTTTCTGCTCTCGTTCTCTCTCTGAAGGGTTAATGTCAAGCACAATTGGATCATTTTTAGTAATTTTCAGCTTTCTGTTCTTTACTTCAGTTCGTCAGTCACACAGTTAATCACACTGACAGGTGTGTGTGTGTGTGTGTGTGTTTTAAGAAGGTGGGAAGCTTCTAGATTGTTTCTGACCTGGAGAAGCTGGTGCCAAGACAGAGACACAAGAAGATGGTTTCTGACTATTCTTGCTGCTTAAGTGCTTGTGTGACCTTTAAAGAACAGCCTCCACACTTTAACGGTGTGTTTTTAACGTAGCCATACTTTGAAGATGAAGAAGAATGGGGGGAAAAAACACTTCCCCAGTTTATTTTTCAGTTTACTTTTGCTAAATTGGACTAACTACAATTTGGGAACATCTATGATATTTTTCCACTTCATTTTTAAGTACAAATTTGGATTATTCTTTGTATCCTTTTTTCCTTCTCTGGTGTTTATGTGCATGTGGTGGATCTGTCATCTGAATTATAATGAAAATTTTATTTTCTAAAGATTTACATTTAAAGGGGTGGTCCAGAGTGTATTTTTAAGGCTTGGTTGTGTTTAAAAGATGCAAAGCAATGTGTGCTCATGTTTCATTTGTAAAAAGAATCTGGTTATTTTTTTCATATATCTTTTATTTTATACAGTTACTCAGCTAACATAAAAACAACTGTCATATTTCCTGGTTCCTCTGAAAGCCCGCCCTCAAGAGCTTTGATTGGTCAGGTAACTTTGACTGACAGCATTTACACAGCAGAGGCAGAGTAGCTGTTAGTCGTATCCGTTTAAGCCTGAATCAGACAAAAAATGAAAAGGAGACCTCATGACTGGTCTCTAAAATAAAATCTCACAAGTGTCTTTCATATATATTTGGATTATAAGCATGTGTAAGTAATATGAAATATTCACATATCTTTTGCAAGTTTGTTATTTGAGATGTAAAATACACAGAAAATGTCCGCATAGAGAGACACTGCAGTGCTGGTGAAGATTGTGGGTGTTCACAGTGGTTTGACAGATAAATATGAACTTGTAGCTAAATTGTAAACGGTGCCAAACAGCATTTCCCATTGTTTACATCCTCGCTACAACATACCGTTAACACTAGAAACTGCGCATGTAATGGATCAATTTAAATAAATAAAAATACTTACAGGTTGTGGCTCACAATCCACAGCTTTGTCCATCATGGTTGGAGCTGCTATTTCTTTGAGGAGTTTTAGCCGAATCCAGCACTAAACTGGGGGAGATTCTGCTGTCCTTTGTCAAATGGTAGCCCTACAGTGGGTGACAATGCCGCACTAAAGGAGTAAGAACGTGTTTTAGGTATAACCGCCATTTGTAACTATACCGCCAGGGGGCACAAAGGGACGGGATGTGAACGAGATAGCCTAATCTTATTATTTTGTAGTGTGCGGTGTGCCACAGTTTTCATATCTTGCAGTGTGCACATGTTTAAGATATGAGGTAGTGACATGACCATGAGGGTCAAAGAAATTGAACATTTTTTCACCCCAATTGCAGTCTAGGGCTAGCCTTCTCACCATGTATTGTATCTTTTCTAAAACAAACAGTATAGTGTAAACGCATGTTTATTACCAAGAAAAGCAAACAACCAAACAAAATAATATTTTAATTGAATACATCACATCACATAAGGTGCACATACAGTACTGTCCTATCTAGTATTGTGAAAAGGCAAAGGCATGGTTAAAGCGCCACCAAGCGGTCAAAAGCTGCAGGCACACCTAATACCGCTGCAATGACAGCAAGCACGGCAGCAGAGGAAACGTATTGAAGTGGTGACATCTGTATATATATATTTTTTAGAACTATCTGGAAAATAATTCAAATTAAACTGTAAGCACTTCTCTCTTTGTGTTGTGTCCTTTGGAAGCCCTAATACAGAAACAGAAAAAGCTCTGTGGAAAATCAGCATTTGAACAGCATTTTAGCTTTCTCTGCTACATTACAGCGCCTCTGGCCACACCCCTTCACTGCGGAGTGTATGCATTTAACCTGAAGGGTTTGTAATGTCATTAACCCGGATGTATTTTTTGTAGCCCCCAAACTCTGTAAAAGCCAATAGCTGCGTCCCAAATGGCACACTATGCACTTATGCGCTATGTACTTATGCACTTACACACTCAACAGCACAGTATATGTGTATAGTGTCGTCCCAAATGGAACACTAATGATTTTTTACTAAACAGAAATTCAAACCGTTTCCTGGATGACGTTTGATGGTTGCCAAATTAGCGGGATAAATGACCAAACAACCAAATAATGCCTGCCATGAGTATAACCACATTCACCATTGGAAGATGCTATAATCACTGTCGTAGGAGAATTTTGCTTTCACAATCCAAAATAAAGTTATCCAACATGTGCGCCCGATAGCTCCGCCCCTTTCCCTATGTGAGCAAAACTGCGGTCGTTGAGTGCGTGAAGTGTCCATCATTACACACTTGATTTTACCGGTTGAATAAGTGCATCATCCGGGTATTTAAAGTGCACTTATTCTTTTCTAGAGTTTTCAGTTTGAATGCATTACTTACACTATTCATACTACAAAATGGCGTAGAATAGTGCATAAGTATGCGATTTGGGAACCACCCAATGTCTCCCTTTGCATTGAACTCTGAGTGTGTCACATTCAGAGATGTTGTTTATGTTCACACAGCTACATTACACATCATCTATATACATCTATATATATATATATCTATCTCTATATATATATCTCTCTCTCTCTCTCTCTCTCTCTCTCTCTCTCTCTCTCTATATATATATATATATATATATATATATATATATATATATATATATATATATATATATCTCTATATATATATATATATATCTCTCTATATATATATATATATATATATATATATATATATATATATCTCTCTCTCTCTCTATATATATATATATATATATATATATATATATATATATATATATATATATATATATATATATATATATATATATATATATATATATATATATATATATATATATATAGTTTGGCATACTGAAAAATCGTCTGGCTTTTAAATTGCACAAAATCAAATAAGCAGGTTCAGATCTATTTCTCTAGCTTAGTGTACAAACAGGGATGATGCCATTTCAGTTGTCTGTATTAATTAGCTGTTGTTTTAAACGTTTTTTTTAAGTTGTGTTTTGCTCTGTTTGCTCAACTGTGTTTACTGATCTCCAGTAAATGTGCCTCGAGTTACTCTGATACACACACACTTCAGTGACAAGTCGGCTGATGCTGCCAGCAGCACCCAGAGCCAATGAATGATGAAAGACGCTGATCTACATTCACAGACGAGCAGCTAACAGAGCAAAAAACAACCGCTACGTCTCAGAGTGACGATGCAAATGTCATAATCTTCAACTGATTTATTTCTGCGACGGAAGGTTGAGATGTTTAGATGAGATGGATGATCTAAAAAAAATCCTTTCTCTGCAGACATTACCAATTTGGGTACCAGGTCAAATATTTAACCACTAGGTTAGAGCATCCCATGGTTTTAACCTTTCAGAAAGTCACTCACCTGTTTCTGTGAGGCTTTAATTTCCGAAACTTCTAGCTAAATCATTTTGTGTGTGTGTGAGTTTGTGTGCGGTGATTAGAGTGAATGAATGTTTAGGTGGGGAGAGGTAATCATCGTTAGCACTAACAGACTGCTTCATTAACCAGCTTGACCTTAGTGTCTCCATGCGCGCACACTTCTGTCAGCCTCATCACATGATCACCCATTATCTTCAAATCCACACTCGCACGATGTGTATGTGTGTCCAGAGAGGAATAAGCGAAGAGATCCAGTGCGGTGATGGTTTGAGCTCGCAGAGGACTCTTTCTCTATGTGTGTGTGTCTGTGAGAGCACTAGCTAGTGTAATTGAAAGGCCTTCGGTGTATGTGAGTTTATGTGAGCTGCTCTAATTGGCCATTGCATGCACACACACTCCATGAAAATGGGAGTAAATGGCACAGTTTTGGCATGCAAATTAAAAATATTCCTGTATTGCATGGCTCTCTAGGGTACTCTATTCTGATTGGTCACTTGTGGATTTGCGTTGTCAGCGCAGTATGCTATATGCAGGTTTGGTTTTGGATGTAAACCTCATACTTCCAGTGAAAAATGCAGCAAATGAGGCAAATTTGTGTGCATATGAGGCAAATGTCATCATCATCACCATTTAAACATGGCTGAATAACAGGAGTATCAATATACAACATAAATTATGATGACAACTATATAGTATTTTACAAATATGCTAAAATATTTCAGTGCCATGAAGCGATATTTAATCTGTGCAGTACTTTTTATTGTTAGATAACATTGCAAATTTGTATTTTTGTGTAAATATATTGTACAGTATTGTTATTAAACATATATTATTGTATTTTTGTTTCATTTTTATATCTTGAAATGTATTTATTTTTTTTGTTCTGAATCACTGTAGTTCATTTACTTTTTTCTTTTCCTCAGCCTTTAATTGTCAAAGGCGAATAACAAAGCTAAATAAACAGTTGGGGGTTATTTATTAGCATCAAACAGTAAATATTACTATTCATCTGATTTTTTTTTTATTTAAATGTTGATTTTAAATAGTTCATTAATCATTAAATAACTGGTTTGTAAATGCAGTACTTCATTTAGTAATGAAAATGACTTATTAGCAAAGTCATTAGCAAAAAATACAGTCATTAAAAGCATTATATATCTGCTTAAGTCAAGAATACAGCTTTTGTAGCTGCATTTATAAACTGATTACTAATGTCTATTAATGTAAAGTTATGCTTAACATAATATATATTACCTAGTTTCTTAGTTAGGGATAAATTCAGGAGGTTATCGCAAAATAAAGCTCAAACTGTTAATCGGCAGCCTGACGCGAGGCGAAGCACTGTTGAATAAGAGTGAAGTGCTTTATTCTGCAATAACCATCCTGGTTGTACTTTATCCTGATTATTGCATGACTACTTGCCACAAAACAAAAATTAGACACAAGACACTGTTCTGAGCCTTAATTGTGTATTAATTATCCAATTAAAGCTGACAGAAACAAACAACTGATATAGTATACACTAACCTGCGCATCATTCAGTCACAAAATGGCATCAGTCAAATAAACACAGCTAACAGAGTATACACTAACCTTCACATTATTTTGTCACAAGATGTCATCAGTCAAAAAACGCAAAGCTGACAGAAACAAAAACAGCGGATGAAATGTACACTAACCTGCGCATTATTCAGTCACAAGATGGCGCCAAACAGTCAAAAACGCAAAGCTGACAGAAAGCAAACAGCTGATGGAGTATACACTAACTTGCGCATTATTCAGTCACAAGATGGCACCAAACAGTCAAAAACGCAAAGCTGACAAAGAAAACAGCTGATGGAGTATACACTAACCTGCGCATTGATCAGTCACAAGATGGTGCCAAACAGTCAAAAACGCAAAGCTGACAGAAAGCAAACAGCTGATGGAGTATACACTAACCTGCGCATTATTCAGTCACAAGATGGCGCCAAACAGTCAAAAACGCAAAGCTGACAGAAAGAAAACAGCTGATGGAGTATACACTATCCTGCACATTATTCAGTCACAAGATGGCGCCAAACAGTCAAAAATGCAAAGCTCACAGAAACTAATCATATACCACTTATTATTAATTTACCAAAACAGAAAAAAATTGCGTGACAGACAAGCAGATGCATATGAAAGATGAAAGTATATGGATTTATGGATATGGACATATTCACTGACGCTCAATGTGATTAGAAATTCCCGGATGAGACGGTGTTATTCAGCGGTTGTTATCTCGGAATAACATACCTTGGAATGTCATGACTGACCAATCAGAATCAAGTATTCCAGACAGTGTACAGTGATTATAAAGTGCTAACCGGGACATTTTTTTTTTGGCTCAACGTGTTGGAGGAGATCAGCGCAGATACTTGCTGTGGATAAATCTTTCTCGAAATGTTCTAGACATCACCTATTGGTGCGTCTGCCACTCACAGGCTTGTTTTCTTCCCTGTTCAATTGTAAATATGCTGCTCACTGCATGGTTTGAGAAGTTGTTTTCTCTCTGCCCATAAGAAACACTGACCCATAATCATGTCTGTTTTTCATGCAACTTCACATCTATCACAAGAGTCATCTGTGAAAGTTGGCAATTCAGAGTCAGGTGATTTATTTATTTATATTTTAATTGATATAATTTTGATGTAGCGCTTCAGTCTTGTCAGCTTAGGGAGATGATGAGTCATGTGCAACCTGTATTTACCAGTCTCACACATCAGAAACGGTCATTTAGAAGGATTCATAGTCTCAGAGATTGGACTGTGTGTTCTGTTGTTTTGTGATGAGGGACTGATTTATTCTGGAAGATTTGACCCCTGCACTTACACTAAGGACACACTAACACCGCTGCTGGAAAGACAGACGGCAGAGATGCATCATCAGTCTAGTTGGCATGAGCGCTGCAGACGAACAGGAAGTACAGGACAAACTGACAAGAAAACCCCTCAGATGACTTTACTAGATGATTTAATGTACATAATAATCACAATTTTTGAAAAATTATTTGGATTATTAGGATTGGATAGTAGCTGGTCTTGATAGGGAAAGATCTGAGGCTCTGGACTTGAACCTGGGACGTCCGATGCACAATAGTACATACATTTTTATTTGTATTTATCTTGAATAAGTTTAAACATTTATATGAAAACATGAAGCAAATGGTATTATTTTATACTTATTGATTGCATTGTTTTATTCACGGATATTAAATTATATATTTGTGTTTTTCTAGTACTTTATTGATTAGTCAAATGAGCTAGTGTGTGGCTAGTATGTGTTTCTATATTATTTTTATTGTGCTTATTGATATTATCACTGTCTGATGAACCAGGATAATGTACTGAACTACTGAAGCGTATTTAATACTTTTTGGTGATGGCAGCTTAAAAACGCCTCTCATATGGAGAATGAAGTCACATGAATTGCTCAGGTGTGAGTTTTTCAGACTTCAACAGAGTGTAAAAATCTTGACTGTTCTGTGGGTCTCGTCCATCAAATCTGATCTTTATCTTGTATTTTCTGTTGTATTCGAGTCTGGTGATTAGCTGAGCCATTCTACAGCTTGATTTTCTTTCTCTGAAACCATTTGAGAAACCATTAGATTCTGGCACCTCTCCTGTTCAACCTTTATATGCTCCCTCTGATCCAAATGATGAGAGTGAACCAAATTTCCTACCACAGCTATGCTGATGACACTCAGATCTACTTAGCCTTACTGCCTAACGACTACAGCCCCATTGACACCCTCTGCCAGTGCATTGATCAAATGAACAGTTAGATGTGCCAAAACTTTCTTCAGTTAAACAAAGAGAGAACTGAAGTCATTGTGTTTGGCAACAGAGATGAGGTTCTCAAGGTGAATGCGTACCTTGGCTCTAAGGGTCAAACAACTAAAAATAAAGTCAAGAATCTTGGTGTGGTTCTGGAGTCAGATCTGAGTTAGTAAATCAGCATACTATCATCTCAAAAATATTGCAAAAATTAGATGCTTTGTTTCCAGTGAAGACTTAGAGAAACTTAGTAGGTCAGCAGTTAGGTGGATTACTGTAATGGTCTCCTCACGGGCCTTCCCAAAAAGACAGTAAGACAGTTGCAGCTCATCCAGAACGCTGCGGCCAGGATTCTGACCAGAAGCATAAAATCCGAGCACATCACGCCTGTCTTCAGGTCTTTACACTGACTCCCAGTTACATTCACAATAGATTTTAAAGTAATATTACTGGTCTATAAATCACTAAATGGCCTAGGACCTCAATGTATTACAGATATGCTCACTCAATACAAACAGATCACTCAATACTCAATGCAAACGCATCACTCATAATTAGAATCACATAAACTAGAAATTCCAAGTGTTCAAAGCAGGGTGTACTACGCCCCCCGCTGCTGGAATCAGCTTCCAGAAATGATCAGATGAGCTCCAACAGTAGGCACGTTCAAATCAAGACTGAAAACACATCTGTTTAGCTGTGCCTTTACTGAATGAGCACTGTGCTACGTCCAACAGATCACGCTATTGTGTCTTTCTTTTCTCTTTTATTCTTTTAGAACCTGTTTTTAACACGTTTTAATTTCTTTTTATCTGTTTTTAATCATTTTTATTATTTGTTTTTATTTTCTCATAATTTTTTATTCCTGTTTATGTAAAGCACTTTGAATTGCCACTGTGTATGAAATGTGCCGTATAAATAAACTTGACTTGCCTTTCCTTGGCTGTGTTTTGGATCATATGTGTTGGACTGAAGCAGCTGATATTCATTTACAATGAGGAAGGGCAGAGGATTATTGAAGAACTACTGAGAGATTTCATCTGCTGTCTGGGCTTTCGCTGCCTTTCTACACCTCCCTTCTTCATGTGTTCAATACTTTTTTCCTGTGTCATTTCAGTTTATTTCACATAACTTCATTTGTAAACTAATTAGATTTGTTTTCTTTGCATATATGGGTTTCTTTGCTTGTTACTTACATCCGGCAAAAATTTCAAGTCGACAGCACCTTTAGAAATATGTTTCCTGAGAAAAACGGTGACGTGTTGTATTTATGCTCTAAATGTATTTATATGCAGACTTTTTAAAAATCTCAGTTTAGCTATATTTGTTAGGTGTCAGCCAGTAAAATTAAACTATTTGTTTATTTTATAAAGATCTCATAACATTTATTCTGATTTATATTTATTTATTTATATATTTTTATGGATGTACATCACAAAAAATGCTTTATAGAGTTTTACCTAAACATTTTCGTCATCATTTAAACACACACAAACAACACATTTGAATCTAGTGTTGAAATCAAAATGTGAAAAAGAAAAATTGAAAGTAATAACCTTCACCGTGTGTGTGTGTGTGTGTGTACGAGCCCTCTGGACAATTCTGACATTTAAACCCATGAACAAATGAATTTAAAGAAAGCGTTGAATCCTTGTGTAAATGATCCGCGCTTCACTCCTGCCAGACACTTCCCCTCATTCCCAGAGACCTTTAGCGATACAGGAAATCCTGTAGATTCGAAACTGCTTTAATTAAAGCGATAATGAGGGGCCGGCAGTTCAGGGCATTTTTGATTTCTGTTAATATTAATGATTCCGGCTCAGTTTATGCCGATTATCAGTGAAAGTGAATCTACCTGCTGTGTGTCCTCTTACACGCTGATGCTGAGCTTTACAGGCATTTCTTTCCCCTGTAATTAAACGTCTCGAGATATTTTTAAGCAGTTATTTGCCCTGTGGAATTCCTGGTAGATTAATACTTGGAAGAATCCTTGATCAACGTGTCCAGTGTGAAATGAACACACAAGCAATCATTGGTATGTACTAGATAATTCAAGCCTGGATAGTTCCGGAAAGCAGCATTGCTCTGATATATCTGAGAGCATTCCAACCACATTAGGCTTTACGACCAATGAAATAAAGCCTGGAATTGGGCTGTTTTTCACAGACATGACACCATTGTCTCAGGGAACAGATGGTTTTGACAGAGAGGATGCCATGAGTGACAATAGAGAGAGAGAGTTTTGAGGTTTTTTTCTCCCCTCTCTCTTGTGTTGAGGAGTCATTCTCTCTTTCGCCGAGCGCAAACAGTGGAGCTGCTGGAACAAAACCTTACAAATGAGAAAAGCAGATTAATTAAAGAATAGATAGAGAGCGAGAGAAAAGAATAGACTGAGTGTTTTGGCGGAGTGCCTGGGAAAGCTGCTCAAAGTTCCTTGTCATTAAGAAGGCAAGGGCAACTGGGAGCAGAATCTTTCATTCTTTAAGTGGCTAATTAAAATTCGGCTCTGGCTCTTTTGTGTTTCCACTGTGCCTTTTTTTTTGTCCGTGGCAGAATTTGGGCTTTGGATTGTACGGGAGGACGCTCTTTTCCTCCTCTCTCTGTCCTCGGTTAAAATGCTCACAGTCTGTTCTCCCAGTGGCTTGCAGAGAAGGCAAACACTTGTGGAAATTTAACCTATAAATATCGATGCACTTGAACACACATTTATCAGTGCGCGAGTCTACATAAAACACATTTGTTTTTAATCTTCCTGGATTTGTTGTGCTTCAGTGCATACAACTAAAACTGATGAACAAAAATATATTGTGCTTTATATATTAAGTTTTTATTACTATTTATTATTTAAAATATATTATTATTATTCATATAATAATAATAACAATAACAACAACAATAATAATAATATAATTGTAATACACTTCATATTATAATATTTAATAATATTTAATAAATGTATTTAATTGTGTACGCTGAAATTAGAGTTTTTCGACTAAAGTAAACATTTGCACTTTTTTTTAAACTTTAAAATGAAGAACAGATTATGAACGATATGGGGCTTCAGCTATCTTTTTTCTTTTAAATTCTTTTTTTAGATTAGTAATTGAGGATTCTACTGATTATTTCATCATTATGTCATGTTCTAAATGATTTTGAGATATTAAGCTTCAAAGTTTTTGCATTCCATAGCAAACAGTATGTGTGTAACATTTGTTTTTTAAATAAAGAACTTATTTACATTACGGGATGTTTTTTTTATAAGTTGTTTAATAACAATGTCAATAACTAAATTTTTTTGTCATAAATTTTTTATTGATTTTACATGTGTGTGTGTGAGTGGTCACAGCATCTTTATAATTTTCTTTCAATAAACAAAATAAGATCCACTCTTCAACCCGCCAGCCCCCCCAGAAAAACACCTACCCCACCCCCAGCGGTGTCTTTCCAGCTATGGCGGCAGGCCTTTTACACAGATCTTCCAACTGCCTATGGCGTTATTCAGTGCTTTGTGAATTGCGAGGTCCCGGAACAGATCGGAGTAAAGGATCCGGCATGTTACTCGAGGGTGGAGAGGTATAGTGCATGAAACTGGAGAGGGGGTGGGGGGGGGTGTTGCGGACAGAGGACGAAAGTGAATAGCGAGGGGGGAGGGGGTATATATACACATATATACATATATAAAGTTTGAAAGTGTATCCAACAAAGCCTCCTCTCCCTGATTAACTTTGTCGACTCTTAGAGGGCAGACCTAGATGAAACTTTATGGACCTGAAAAAATAAATAACTGTAATTTATCTTCTGAGCAGACCCTGCTGCTTGCGTAATCAAGGCTGTGTGGAAAGAACAAATATTAATGAAATGAGACGTTAATTATGAAAAATAATAAAATAAAACACTCTTGTATTAAACGTCAACAAAGGTTGTTACCAAATAGATTTGGCTGCCAGTCAACAGAGTCACAAGCTGTTGCAGAGACACCCTGTGAGGAGGGAGATTTGTGTTGGAGAAAACCTGTCTGATGTCTCACTCAGACCTACACACACCTGCTCTTTTACCTCGCTTTCTCTGTCATTCTCCATGTGCTGACAGTGTAGTCCGCTTTGGCTCACAGACATGCTTGTGTTTTGGAGCAGCTCAAAGATCCCGTGACCTCTCTGATACACATGGAGTGAAGTTTCCAGAATCAAATTGGCTAAAGAATCTGAATTTGGTTAATGGATTTGCCAAAGTTTGGACTGTTTGTGGCTTTGAAAGACATTTAAGTTATATCTACCAACTAGGGCTTCACAATATACGCTCACTGGCCACTTTATTAGGTACACCTTACTACTGGATTGGACCCTCTTTTGCCTCTGTAAACCCTAGAGATGGTTGTGTGTGAAAATTTCAGTAGATCAGCAGTTTCTGAAAGACTCAGACCAGCCCGTCTGGCACCAACAACCATGCCACATTCAAAGTCCCTTAAATCACCTCTCATCCCCATTCTGATGCTCGGTTTGAGCTGCAGTAGATCGTCTTGACCATGTCTACATGCCTAAATGAATTGAGTTGCTGCCATGTGATTGGCTGATTAGAAGTTTGCGGTAATGAGCGATTGGACAGCTGTACCTAATCAATTAACTCTTTCAGCATCCATATCGAACTGTGCAAATCCACAATTGTCGCATCACAGGATCTGCAACATCAGAAGTTCAGCTTTAGTTTATTAATCCATTATGAAATTTGAGTTGCATTATAGTTGACCAGGAACCAAATTGTGAAGTTTAACCTTAATAGAGTGGATGTTTTTCATTTATTTGCTTTAAGGCCTGTCTGTGAGATTTCCAGTCTATTTAAACCAAAATTATCTTATACACAATCTTTTTATCTTATCACGCATATCTTTTCTATCCATCTCAACTTGTTTCAGTCAAACTGACTAAAATTATTAAGGTAAACTTTGTTTAACTTAAACCAACTACTTAAAAACTGATGAACTTATTAAATAAGTAACATAATAGCTTTTGTTGTGATGGCTTTTTGTAATATAATTTTTTACAGTGCATTTAAGATTAATTGTTTATTTTTATTCAATGAAAACTGCAGTTATTTATTTACATTTAATTCTTTAATTTTTCTTCCTGAATGGAGTTAGACTCTCCAGAAAACCATAAACGCGATCTCTTTGATTTACTGTATGCAGATTACGATCTAATGAAATCATGAAGGCCAAATTGAGCTCTTTATGTCAACTGGTCAAATTCAATTCATATCACTAAATCTGCCCACAAAGACTACATCCATTTCCCAGTTTTTTTTATTAGTGTTTTATATTCAACCTTTAGTAGATTTCAGATATTAAACCTGAACTGTGCTTTGGCGTGAATGCTTCATGTAATTATGCAGTTCTTGGCAAGAATAAGCTGCAAACTAGACTAGACTTTATGCAGATTGTCAAAAATCTGGCTGTGCGAGACTAGCAGAGGGCCGACTCTGAGTCTGAGATGCTGTTCAGTGTGTGATCAGGTGAAAATGAGCTCTAGAAGAGGAGCTTGTCAGATTTCCATTGGGCCTCCTTGGAGACCCTGTGAGAAAAGTGAGAAAAAAAAATCCCCAAGATGGTCCACGCATCAAAATTTGACTTGAGCCCTGATAATAGAGCAACCGTTTAAAAGAGGAGTCGTTTGGGACTCAGGTGGGCCGCTTCCCGTGGAGCCACAGAGCCAAAAACCTATTTAAGACTCTTAAAGGCTCATCAAGCCGAGCGGAGATGAAGAGTCTCAGTTTCTGGAGAGAGAGAGCGAGAGAGATCTGGGGAAAACGGCCCTCCTGTCTCATCCTGCCATCTGCTCCCCGAGAGGCTCTGAATGATGCATCTCAGCCTGAGGATGAAATCATCACACTGCCGGGAATGAGAGCTGCGCCCGTTTGTGACCTCAGCGGGTGACGGAGGGTCCTGACGCCCGTCATACGGGGGCCGAAGAAGATAGGATGCCATTTTATTGGCTCAGTTCACAGATGTAATGTCCCCTTGGGCACACCTGAGCCAGAGGTCAAACACACAGACTGAGCGGAGACACATTCCTAACAATCAGCCATCGCCTAGTTCTGCCACCAAAACTGAGCAAATCAACTTTATTTCTGCTCAGTTCAGATGTCATGCCTACAAAGTTCTGCTTAAATATCTGCTGCACTGAATCAGAAATATAAGTTTCGAAGTCATGATTTGGTTGGTTAATTTACATCTCTTCATCCTCCTAACAATCCATCCAATGTGTTCTTAATGCTGTACACTATTCTGTAGAACTATGACTCTTTGTATAGATCATTTCAATGTGATGTCACTGACATGTACACACTTCCTACTTCATGTTTAACTATTTCATAACTGTAACAAGGGGTAATTCAATCATATCTTCATGTTAAAGCAGCTGTCATAACATTATCATTATGAAATGAAAAATAAAACAGGAAATGGGTTAGGACCATTCTTATTATTTTTTACATCTCTCAAAATGGTCTATATAATTATTTCTCCGTGTACTGTTCCATTATTTTATTTCTCATATGTTCATTGCTCTCTCTAAACAAGTATCTTTGTTAATCTCTTTTTCTGTTTTAGATTTAATCTTTAATAACAAGACATTTGTTACAGAATTGCAAGACCGTTTGAACTAAAGTATAATTATTCTGCCTTATGTTTATTATGCCATTAAAAAGTGACTTTTTAATTAATTACAAATTTATTTAAGTATCGTTTAGTAAAATTTTGCTAGAAAAAGTATTAAATTTGTGTTTAATGTATTAATGTAAAAAGACTAATAAAATACTACTTATTTGTTTGGTTACCTTCATGGCAAAAACTATTTAGAATAATGCAAGTACAATAAATACAACCAGTTTGAAGAGGTTTATATCTTGAAAAAAAGTGAAATAAGGAAATATAAAGCAATTACTCAACGAGTGCGGATCATGACCTTTTGAATAAATAAAAGTTACAATACTATATTTAAGTTATACAGTACATCAAGGAGGTTGTTATAAGAAAATAAAGTCTGACAGGGTTATCGGCAGCCTGACATGAAGCGGAGGATTGTTATATAAGACTGCTTTATTTTGTGAAAACCACCATACTGGATGCACTTTATCCAGCTTATTACACTGCTACTTGCCACAAAACATAAAAAATAGATACAAAACATTGTTCTGAGACGTAATAGTTTATTAATTCTTTAATTAAAATCAAAGCTGATAGAAATTAAAACAACCGATGGAGTATACACTAACCTTCGCATTATTCAGTCAAAAGATGGTGCCAAACAGTCAAAAACGCAAAACTGACAGATACAAAAACAGTTGGTGGAATATAAACTAGCCTGCGCGTTATTCAGTCACAAGATGGTGCCAAATGGTAAAAAACACAAAGCTGAAAGTCACAAGATGGTGCCAAACAGTCAAAAATGCAAAGCTGACAAACTAAAACAGCTGATAGAGTATACACTAAACTTCGCACTATTCAGTCACAAGATGGCGCCAAACAGTCAAAAATGCAAAGCTGACAAAATAAAACAGCTGATGGAGTATACACTAACCTTCACATTATTCAGTCAAAAGATGGTGCCAAACAGTCAAAAACGCGAAGCTGACAAACTAAAACAGCTGATGGAGTATACACTAACCTTCACATTATTCAGTCAAAAGATGGTGCCAAACAGTCAAAAACGCGAAGCTGACAAACTAAAACAGCCGATGGAGTATACACTAACCTTCACATTATTCAGTCAAAAGATGGTGCCAAACAGTCAAAAACGCGAAGCTGACAAACTAAAACAGCTGATGGAGTATACACTAACCTTTACATTATTCAGTCAAAAGATGGTGCCAAACAGTCAAAAACGCGAAGCTGACAAACTAAAACAGCCGATGGAGTATACACTAACCTTCACATTATTCAGTCAAAAGATGGTGCCAAACAGTCAAAAACGCGAAGCTGACAGATACAAAAACAGCTGATGGAATATACACTAACCTGCACATTATTCATCACGAGATGGCGCCAAATGGTAAAAAACACAAAGCTGACAGTCACAAGATGGCGCAAAACAGTCAAAAACACAAAGCTGACAGAAACTAAAACAGCTGATGGAGTATACACTAACCTGTACATTATTCAGTCACAAGATGGCACCAAACGATAAAAAACACGAATTAAGAAAATAGTAAACTATATATTATTCAATCACAAAATGGCACCAAACTGTCAAATACGGTTTAAAAAAAACTGAGCTGTGACAGACAAGCAGATACATTTGAATGTGAATGTAAGTGTATTATTGTTAAACGACAATCAAGGAGATTCAAAGTTCCTGGATGAGCCTGTGTTATTTAGCTGTTGTTATCTCGGAATAACATACCATACTCCACACAACAATGTCCGTGTTCACTGTCCCTTTATATAAAACTGTTTTTGCGAAGTGAAATGTGTGTGTTTGTATGTGTGAGAGACAAGATGTGTTGATTCTCACATCGTGTCCTGTACACTCTTATAACTCTGACAGCGTTAAATCAAGATGTAACACAGTCATGTCAATAATGGCAGCCATGAGTCGCTGTGTTAAGCTGTTGGCAGTGTGGGTGGTGTGCGATTCCTCAAAGGGTTTGATTTAACACTCACTCTCTCTCTCTCAGGAAGAAGAACCCTCAGCCTCTCTTTAGCAAGTCACTTCAAGAGCAGTCAGTGGAGAGGCGAGACAGAAGGCACTCTTCCTAACACTATACTGTAGAAGCGCAGAAAGATGTTCAGATTTGATCGTTTTAGTGTAATCAATATGTTTGAGAGCATCGGGAGAAAGAAGAAACCGTGTCGGACATTTCTAAAGAGCCATTTCTGGGGAAAGTGGCTGGTTTGTGTATGTTTAATGAGAGTCAGGGAGAACAACTGTAGGCAGTACATACCCTGGTATTATCTCCATCAGTCTAATGTTTGCCTGCACTAAGGAAAAGGAAACTGGAGCTGTTAACAGCACAGTCTTCCAACCTGCCGCTAGTATTACCAATAGCCTTCATCGGAAGTACTATAAATGCATCTTGATGATTGTAAACTGGTAAATATATTTGGAACAACTGTTCAACTTTATGATAATGGTAATATCTAATCAGCCAATTACATGACTGCAACTGTAGACATAGTCAAGAAGATTTTAGGAACTCCTGATGTGCTCAGAATTTTAACTCTCCAGCTCAACCCTGGAGAGTTTACATACAATTATGAAAAGAGGAACAGCGTTTTTATTCCAGTGTCAGATTAGGAATGGACAGACTGCTTTGAGCTGATAGAGAAACAACAGTAACTCAAATAAGCACTTAAACCAAGGTCTACCGAAGATATCTCTGAAGGCACTGTATTTCAAACAGATAAGCTATTGCAGCAGAAGAAGAGCACAGCAGTGGCTGTGATCTAAGTGAAGTTTTATAAACTAAGTTTGACCATGACTAGCCAGCGTGCTGTTTGTTTGCGAGCGTGCACAGGAAGTTACAGGAGTACAGGTAACTGTTGTCATCATTCGTGTTAATGGCAGACATGGGAAGAGCTGGCTTGATGCGCGTTCTGCTGAGAGAATTTTATGCATTACCTATCGAGACAGCATTTGTTTTCAAAATGAGTTGGAAAGTGCACCTTCCACGCTTTATGCAGGTGTATCTCTCGTGTATCTCATGTATTCGTGGAGATTCCGTTGTTTTTTCTGACCACAGTGTACATGTCGCGCACGTCAATAATGAGTTCAGACTGAGAAACTAGACATGGTGTTGGTTTCATATTGATTACTTTATTAAACAATGTTTGTTTTCAACATGCACTCGCTGCATTTAAAAGTAAACACTACGCTTTCTATAGCCCCATGTCCCATGTCTGCATGTTTTGTTTTCGCAGAGTTTCGGTTCATTTTATTAACCCATTTCTAAAAGGAGTTCGCGGAGAGAGAAAAGAAAGAATGCCTACTTTTTCGTATTTTGCACACACTTGTTATTGCGAGTGTACTAAAAAAATGTAGACACCTAACAGATTGGATTGATGTATTGCTATTATCTGTATGATCAAAACTGAAAGTATAATTTAAGTTATTTCCAGGGTTATCAGAAGGCGCCTCAAATCACGTATACGCTGTTGCCGACCCCTGAGGGTTAAACCAAGGTTTACTGTACAGTGTTTCCTCTAGGATTTTTTCCAGTTGTGGCGGCAGGCCTTTTTTTACACAGATCTACCAACTACCTGTGGCGTTATTTCAATGACAAATGTTGTAAGCGCAGTATTAGAAGTCAAGATCGCATTTATGTACTAGCCTACGAGCATGCGGATCTCTTTGCTTGCGCACCGATTTTTTTTCTGCTCGTGCACAAAACTTCTTGCACGCCCCCTCAAATATAAGCCGCTTTAAAAGCGTGCAGATCTTCTTGTGCGTGCTCAAATAAACGCTGCTGAAGTGCAACGAGTGTAACGAGTATGTCTCCAGCATTTATTAGATTTGCTAGGAATATTTATGAATGCCTCCGGTATTAATGCGTCCTGAAATAAAATAAAACGGCTGTATGTCGTGTTTGCTGGCTTCACACATCACGCACCTGTCACAGTCAGTCAGTCAGTCAGCACGTAACCTCAAAGGGTTAAACAAATGACGCACAGCACTTATACGGTTACAGAAAAGTTTGCGCTGTTACAATTCATTTGCCTTTTAATACGTTTTGGTGTGATTTATCACCCGCTATTAAAAAAAAAAGAATGTTTTGAATGAGAAGCTGTAATGTAGCCGTTGCGGGATGAATCTTGGCGTGGTGCCCCGCCATGGAAGAATAAATGTAGCGGAAACCATGCTGTATATAAGATATCTCTAATTTCATTGCATTTCAAACTTTGAAGCAGATGAGCTACAGCAGCAGAAGAAGAAAACACACCAGTGGCATGACTGTCAGCTAAAAGTATTAAACTACATTACATTTTTCATGTATTTTGTCTGTTTGTTTACACGACAACAACATTTTTGGGTTACTAAGTGTGCATTTTTAGAACACTGTTGTCATGTCCTCATAATCACCCGACTGTGAGAGTCTTTGAAAATGATGATGTCATACTAATACATGGTATTTAGGGAGGTACACGACGTACACAAAAATGGCAGGCTATGTAGTAGTGTTGTTGTTGCTTAAGTGTTTGCTAAAGCTTCATCAGCAAAGTTTGGATTTACTTAACATTAGAACCAACTAGTGTTGTCACAATACTGGAATTTTTAACTTTGATATAATACCTTGAAAATATCAATATTTAATACCGTTCAAGGAAAAAAACCACTAAATTAAAATTACACATTTATATATATATATATATATATATATATATATATATATATATATATATATATATATATATATATATATATATATATATATATATATATAGATAGATAGATAGATAGATAGATAGATAGATAAATAAAAAGATAAATAAAAAGATAAATAAAAAGATAAACAAGGCTAGAATATCATAATGAGGCATGCTTGTGTCCCTCTTTGTCTATCTGGCTTAACACAAAAACCTTCTCAACCAAATCTGGTCACAGGGATTCAGCTCTTGCCACTGGATGCCGAGGAAATGGGACTATGTGTTTTTTTTTTTTTTACAACGCTACAACCAACAGCTGAGATGAATCTTACACACACATCAAATTCTTCATGCACTCCAGCACTGAACCACTGATGTCACTTCCTTTCATTTACTGTTTACTAACAAGGTGACAGCGCCAAGTACCGGCCTGACTTATTTAATACATAATGGCTTCCACATAAACAATTTGTGTTGTGACAACATGAAAGAATTAAGTTAACTTAAATTTTTACAAATTGAAGTAGATTAAACTTAAAACCTTGTCCCCCAAAAAGCCTTAAGAATTGTGTTGTTTCAGCTCATTTTAATTAAGCAGTTTGAACAAACAGCAGACTTTTTCATGTGTATACCATTTTTGGCCTAAAATATTGAGAGCTTGTGAATCAGAATCATTTCTATCAATATTGAATCAAATAAAAAAGCCAATGCCTATTCTTCCTGTGCTGTTTTTGGATCGCATTACAGCAACCCTTTGGCTTAGATCAAAACATTTCTATTCAGATTTTTAAGGTGGGCTGTTTCTGTGCCTGCACTTCAAATAAACAAATCTGCAAAATTGCACATAATCAACCCATTTGAAGATGCAAGAAGGCCTTTGATGAAGTTGAAGAACTAGAAAAAAACAGACCTCGCTTTAGTCAGACATAGTTTCAGATAGTGTAAAATATGAGTATTGACCTTATTCTTCACGTACGAGCAGGCGCAGCCATTTGAATCTTTTTGGCTGGAGACTTCCGCTCTCATTCACTTCCATTCATTTTAGACGTTAAGAACAGCTCATTACGCTGCTTGATGTTACGATCTGATATTTTGAATATTATTTTATTCTACTTTGTCTGCATAGTCATGAGCACACTTGTTTGTAGAGCAAGTAGTTTGACCTTTTTCTGCGGATAATTATTCCTAGTCATTTCTACCACAGGCGACTGAATTAAAAGTTTGAAAACAATCGCAAAAACGAGCGCACTTCTGCATTTTAGAAAAAGTTCAATATACTCTACATCTAAATTAAACGTAGTACCTTGTGCATCTAGGACACCACCAATAAATTTAGGAAAATCAAGCTTTTCTGTGAAGCCTTGGGTAAAAAAATCTTTGACTCTCAAAATAATTCATGCTTTTATTACTTCTAGGTTGGACTATTGTAACTCACTATATTTTGGTATCAGTCAGACAACACTATCGCGTTTACAGTTTGTTCAAAATGCTGCAGCAAGGCTTTTAACAGGTATCAAAAGCATGACCACATCACACCAGTCTTCCGCTCTGCACTGGTTGCCTGTGCACTATCATGTGACTTTTCAAACTCTTCTCTTGGTTTTTAAATCACTAAATGGCTTGGCTTCTTCTTACCTGTCAGACCTGTTGACTGAACATCAGCCTGGTTGGTCTCTTTAGTCGTTAAACCAGAGACTATCATGCATCCCTAAGCCAAGGCTGAAATGCAGGGGTGACAGTGTTTTTGCAGTTGCTGGTCCTACATTGTGGAATGCTCTGCCCCTGTCTATTAGATCTGTTTCATCTCTGTCTGTTTTTAAATCTAGGTTGACAACTTACTTGATTTGGCATTTTATCAGTGAGAATTGTTTGTTTTACCTATAATTTAATATCCTTCTCTTTGTGATTTGTATTGTGCAGCACATTGGTCAACCTTTGGTTGTGTTTATTCATTCTTTCATTTTATTTTCGTCTTAGTCTCTTTATTAATTTGGGGTCACCACAGCGGAATGAACCGCCAACTGATCCAGCACATGTTTTACTCAGCGGATGCCCTTCCAGCTGCAATCACTGGGAAACATCCATACACACTCATTCACACACATACACTACGGTCAATTTTTTAGCATACCCAATTCACCTATAGCGCATGTCTTCGGACTTGTGGGGAAAACCGGAGCGAACACGGGGAGAACATGCAAACTCCACACAGAAATGCCAACTGACCCAACCAAGGCTCGAACCAGTGACCTTGCTGTGAGGCGAACGTGCTACCGACCACGTCACCGGTTGTGTTTAAATAAAATTGAAGGTGACTTATGAAGGTGTAACTGCGCTAGAGCATGTTTTCAAGAGCCATGCATGCCTCATGTTTCAAACCTTTTTATTTTAAATCAGGAATTTTTTGGCCCATGGATGGTGATTTCAGGTGTGATTAACTTCTTCTTTCAAGTTATTGAACTATTTTATTCAAGTCTCATAAAAAACAGCTGCCAAACCTGAAGTATGAATATTTCATATCTTGCCAGCTGGAGCGTTTAGTGGTGATCAATAAACTTACAGCGATGTTGACGGTGGAGGGAATGTTCTCATGGTGAGGTACACATATTCTTGCTTCAGCACCAATTAATTTCAGAGCCGCATGCCCACCAAAAACCCTCAGACCCCCTGGTCTAAACTCTTAACAAATCTTAAACGAGCGTCTGATTGTCCTTTTAGCTCCGTCTGTCTCTGATCAGCTCTTGGAGTGGTTTGCTGCCTTTTTTTTATGTCTGTGGAAAATTGTGCATTTACATTTAAATTTTAGCCCTGTAATATAATATTAAAACCCATAATGCAAAGTGAAAATGTGTTCATTGGCCAAATTCGAGAGCGCTGGTGTATTGGCTCCTGAGGTGATTCAATATTTTTTAACTAGGAAAACAGATTGTCCCTGATTCATTCCTGTGAGAGTTGAGCGTGTTGATCTAAGCTGAGTGGGACTCTCTCAGCTCTTCCCTCAGTTAAAAGGCCTCTAATTGATTCTTATCAGCAATATTCTCATCTTATTAAAAGCCCTAATTGCCATGGTAGCAGAGCGGTCGGCTGTGGCAGCAGGATTCAGCCCATCAGCGCGAGTGTTTACACTCTAGTGCCCTTTTCTCACACAGCACCTGGGTCATCAGACTTATAGATACACTTTTTAAGGATCAGCTTCATATACTGTAAATATGTACCGCAGTGAGTTTGGGAAAGTGACATCTTGATTGATTTGTTGTTTTTGGTAAGATGGGCCAGACTCTTAATTACTACTTTATTTTAGGACCTGGTACACCATCAAAAATGTCTGTTAATTAACAGTTTACGTATTTAGTGATTTACAAGTGTTTTCTGTTTATTTATGGTTTGTGAATTGCTGTATGGGAGCTTGATCTCCGGTCTGTCGTCTTTTAATGTTGTATTGTAATGACTTGTTGTAAATTCAACCCTACAGTTTAACAAAGCGACTCTTATTGACATTTTTGTAGTTTGAAAAAAGGAAAAAGGAATAATATGTAGAGAAATAAGTCTGTAAAATAACAGAATGTACTGGCGGTTTATTAAAAGCTTTTTTTTTACTGTATAATACAACACCAACCCAGACAATACATCACTTTAAACTATTAAATAAGTCAATAAAAGTCACTTTTCAAGGTTAAAAGTTGTTGGAAGAAAGATCAAGATCCCATAATGCAATTCAAAACATGAATAAAAAACACAAGACACAAAATACATAAAACATCTAATTTACAGATATTTTATACAGTGTACGTCTAACATTAGATGGAAAAAGATATATATATATATATATATATATATATATATATATATATATATATATATATATATAATATATATATATATATATATATATATATATATACCAGCTAATATATTCAATATATATATATATATATATATATATATATATATATATATATATATATATATATATATATATATATATATATATATATACCAGCTAATATATTCAATATATATATATATATATATATATATATATATATATATATATATATATATATATATATATATATATATATATATATATATATATATATATATATATATACCAGCTAATATATTCAATATATATATATATATATATATATATATATATATATATATATATCTATATATATATATATATATATATATATACCAGCTAATATATTCAATATATATATATATATATATATATATATATATATATATATATATATATATATATATATATATATATATATATATATATATATATATATACAGTATATATATATATATATTGAATATATTACCTGGTATATATATATATATATATACCAGCTAATATATTGGCTGTCAACCTCCAAAACTTTAGTGGTCAAAATTCCACATTGGTGCATCTCTATCTAAAATGATATAAAAGATAATCTGTGATCATTTATATATTTATTTATCTGCCTGTTGAGTTTGTCTGGTGTCGCAGACAGAAATATTATAGTAGTGTAGTATACTTTGTAGAGTAATTCTGATAGCTTCTTGTTCAAAGTTTCATGAATATTTCATAAAAACGATTCGTAATTTGATTCATTAACTCAAATCAGTCATTGTGAGGTTAAACTGTCAGGTTTAATTAGTCTTCTGCTATATTACTCAAAACATTCACAATGTTTCCGCATGCCAGTTCATGTTCATTTCTGTTTTTAATATAAATTATACATGTGTTGTGAATGGAAATAGAAATTACTTAATTAAATTGCCCTACTTGTGAGAAATGCAGTGTTGAAAGTTTCCTTTAATTAAATGATTCACTATTGTATTAAATATGACTATTTAGTTCTTATTAATTATTAACAACTGTATTAAATTATTAACACTATTACTATTATCATTATTATTTACCATTTATTAACTATTGTATTAAATATGACTAATTATTATTAATTATTAACAACTGTATTAAATTATGAACACTATTACTATGATCATTATTATTTACCAATTATTAACTATTGTATTAAATATGACTAATTATTATTAATTATTAACAACTGTATTAAATTATGAACACTATTACTATGATCATTATTGTTTACCTATTATTAACTATTGTATTAAATATGACTAATTATTATTAATTATTAACAACTGTATTAAATTATGAACACTATTACTATGATCATTATTATTTAACAATTATTAACTATTGTATTAAATATGACTAATTATTTATTCATATTAATTTCAATATTTCTACTTTTAATTAGTTGTTTTTAATACATCTTTTTATATTACATGAGTAGTTATTTATCCATTTTGGCACGTCAAAATACAAAAATGTATGCATATTGTACTTGCTTGATGTAAATTAGCTGTTTGATTAACCTACAGACAGATGTATATTCCAGAAAAAGTTCATTCATTTTCCTTTAAAATACCTTTCCAGGCCAAACTGGCAGAAAACCCCAAACCATACTGGCAAAATTTATGCAGCTCTAGTTTTTGAAAAATGTCTGTAATATTTTGTGAGCGGTGGTGGTCTATTGGCGTGTCGTCTGAAGCGTGATGCTAGGTGGGATCTGGTTTGTGATGATGCAACAGAGAAGGAGATACTGAAAGTGCCTGCGTTTCTGTAGTTTCTCTCTTGATATTCAGCGTATTACAGATGTCAGGTGGAGATCAGACCTCAGCAGAGAGGATCTGGATGAAAGCGCCACATTGATCTGGGTGGATTATATCTGATGTGTTAGCAGCTGATGTAGCGCGTCTCCCCAGCTGTGTTTAAGGCAGGAGCTGGTCATATCCTTTATGGAAGTGGCCATCTTTACTGGTAATAACTGTAGTGTACTGGGCTAAAACTGCGACGCTCGGATTGTGAGAGGAGGAGGAGGAGGATGGACAGAGAGATTGTTAGAGCGGTCATAGCGGCCGGAAATCAAAGAGAAGAGAGGGAGGCTTTGTACAATTACCATGCGCTGATGATACAACGCTCTTTCTCTCTCCGTCTGTCAGGAGATGAAAGTCTTTTTCTTTGTATTGATGCTCTTGATCATTCGCAGGTCTGTAAAAAGTGCAATCACAAAGACGAAGAAAAAGAAAAAAGTGGTAAGTCTCGCTCTGTCCGCTTTCATTTAGCAGCGCGGTTTTCACAAGTCAACGGCGGCAGCTGCGGAGGAAGAGATCTCAAGTTTACAGCAAGCACTCTTACATTCATTCATTCTCTCGACACAATTCCCGCTTCGCTTCCGACGGGGGAAGCGTTCTTGCAGGGAAACACAGTTCAGCGGTGGGTTGTCGTTGCTGCGAGCGGCATGTTTGCCAGGCTGTTCAGCATGACTCATGAATTATGGATTTGGTGTGTTCATGTCAGCAGTCCCACAATGCCCCGCTTCTCTGGGGTGACAAGGAAGTGTGACGAAGAGTCTTTTCTCTCTCAGCGGAGGCCCGATTCCATTAGAATCTGATAGCTCGCCGCTCCCGACTCCTGATATTTCACAGTATAACAGTGCGGGACGTGCCGCAGCGCAGGCGGATGGTGTGTATGAATCTGATCTGTGTGTGCAGATGCTGTGCTGTACTTTAATCAGGCCAGACAGCTGTGGGAGTTTCATGTGTCCTCTGTGTCTGCGCGAGAGAACAGATGGCCGGCCGCTCCAGGTCTCGGGCTCTTTTCGGCTGACGGAGGGGTTGAAGCACTTTCTGATGGACGGCGTAAGGGAGGGAGATACGAGTTCGACCCTTGGCCTAAAGACGCTTTTAAGAGCTGCTTGTGTGTGACAGATGTACTGAGACGCTGTGTGGGATCTTTCTAGGGGCCAAAAGTGTTGGGTCCTCGTGAGCCGTCATTTTGGTACCAGGGGTCTCATTTATAAACATGGCATACGCACAAAACTGGGGTGGAAATTGCAGTTTATTGCGCAAAAAAAAGCCCAGACAGCAGCTGAAAACTCTCAGTAGTGTTTCAGTAATCCTCTCCCCTTCCTCAGTGTAAATGAATATCACCTGCTTTATTACAACATCTACATTAGCAGGAAGATGAAACCAGAGTGGACAATTATCCACAACACAGTCAAGGAAACTGTCAAATCCTTTAGAGAAAGAAAATCAAGCTGTGGAATGGCCCAGCCCATCACCTGACTTGAATCCAATAAGAGCAGATTTGATAGACGAGACCCATATAACCGTTAAGAAAAGCTTTGTGCCTGTAGGTCAGAAGTTCTGGTTGCCCATTGTGAGCAAGAAAACCAATACTGCCCTCCGAAACCAATACTGTACCAATACTCTACTGACTCTCGTTTCAGTAGGCTATGGTCTGTTTGGTGTGTTCACAGGCAGCTTTTTGGTCCAGACGAAACCAGAAAGGAGCCAAAGTGAGGTGACAACACAGTTTGGTTTCGTATGGGTTTGGCGTTTGGCACTTGCTTGGTCTGTATAGGCCTAAAGTAAAGATATTTAACTTCAATCTTGACTTATTTGAACCACCTTAAATAATCATATCAGCCATAATCATTAAGAAATTACCATTTATTCTGTTGTATATTCTCTTTAAAAAAGTGTCTATACAAATTTTAGGAGTCAAACCCCAGTTTGCATTAAATTAAATTAATAAAATTGCGTGTTAGGTGTTAATAACATTTTGTGATCATAATATTTCTAAATATGGGTTCAATATTTTCCAAATTGCAGAGTTGTCTTTCAGTGTAATGTCTGGGCTATGATTTTACCTCTGTCTTTTAAAAAATAATTAAATAACAAGTTAAAAAGTATTTAAAGCAAGCGTTGTTAGTCTTGTTTTGAAATATTGAATTAATCAGGGGACTTAATGCAGTTTGTTGTTTCATTTTGCTGAGCGGAGTCTTTGAAATAATAAAAAAACGCTCTGGAGAGCATGCGGTGCTGCAGTGAAGTGACTTTATTGTTCTTAAATATTTGATCATTTCTCTTTTTTATGGTGTGGCAACCTACATTGCAAAACCATGTGTCATTTATAGTTTTTTTTTTTTTTTTTTTTTTTTTTTTAAATATCTGAGTACGAAGTGATACAGCATATTGACCTGTGCAATATACAGTGAAAAATATGATTCATTGGATTTACTACATTTATTTAAGGCAGGGGTGTCCAAACTCACTCCTGGAGGGCCGGTGTCCTGCTGAGTTTAGCTCCAACTTGCTTCAACACACCTGCCAGGATGTTTCTACTTTGTCTAGTAAGAGCTTGATTAGCTGGTTCAGGTGTGTTTGATTAGGGTTGGAGCTAAACCCTCCAGGACACCGGCCCTCCAGGACCGAATTTGGACAGCCCTGATTTAAGGGAAGTGATTGCAAACTTTTTATATAGGCTGAATTTAAACAAACAAATTAAATTTGGTGATGTTCAACTTGATTTGTTGGTTTAAATTAAGTCCATATGAATTGTTTGCAACCACTTATCTTATTTTTTTAGTAAATCCAAGTGAGTCATATTTTTTAGTTTACTCAAAAAAGAAAAGAACATTTTGGATTAAGTAAAAACAGTAATTGCGAAATAAAATGATCATTCTAAATAAGTGTTTTTACCATTTTTTTTCAAGTGTAAATTATTGTTTGCAAAGCTTTATCAAATATAAACACATGTTTCTGCCTGGGATATTTTTAAGTTCAAAAGAACAGCATTTCTTTGAACCATTATGAGTGTCTTATTTTTCACCACTTAGGGTTAATAAGAATTAGTTTTTTGTTATGCTTTGCTTTGTTTTGTTTTGCTTTGTAATACAAAACTATAATTAATATAAATATATTAAATAAATGCATGTTATGTTAATTCATTAAAAATAGAGTAGAAATTAACTAAAAAGTTAACATCAAAAGTCTAAACCGAGACCCTCATGGGCAATGCCATTACCCTTCAGGTGTCCCGAGTTCAAGTTCTGACCCTCAAACTTTTCCTGAATCCATCCCCTCTCTCTCTTACTTGGTTTCTTGTTGTGATTCTATCACAATAAAGGCGAATTTAAAAAAAAAAAGAAGAAATGTGAAGGCCATTTATATAACCATGGAAACAATGATACTTCAAAGGTGTTTTATTTTCTCAAATTCTCATTGTCAAGCTGTTTTGAACTCCTTAAATTATTATTTTTTTGCCTGATTTTGTATGAATAAGCAGTTTGTTCTTCAGTTTTGCAAGTATATTGGACACCCTTAATATATGACAGGTGTTCTGATTCTGTGAAACTACACAATCAAAGTCATAATTATTATAGGGTGTCCGCAGGGTCTTAAAGTATTAAAAGTTGCTAAATCAATGTAGAGAAATTTAAGGCCCTTAAGTATTAATAAGTATTAAAAAGTCTTAAATGCTATTTTGCAAGGTGTTAAATTATATATCATTTTTGATTATGCAATGTATGATTGTATGCTAAAGTTTGCCTGAATTAAATCTGCCAATATCAGGATGCTGTGTAGTTTATAAATCAACGAAATCCTGCCAGATTTGACATCATGCTGCTTTGTTTACTGCAGTAATCATTATTTCTGCAGGTTTGTAGATGCAACCTGATGAATTAGCAAGATGTAATAGATTTGTATTCAGTATATGAATAACGTTTTAGTTTTGGATTAGTTTCTTACATTAATATTTAGTAAATATATTGTAAGATAAAATCTCGCCAGTGTTTCCGGTTTAAACCTAAAGTTATTATAGGGTCTTAAAATGTATGGAAAGAGTCTTAAAAAAGGTCATCTAAGGTATTGAATTTCACTCTCTGATTCCTGTATATCCTCTGTATTAGCCCTCCTGAATTATTTGACCCCCTGTATATTTATTTCCCCAATTTCTGTTTAAAGGAGAGAAGATTTTTTTTCTTTGCCATGATAGCTGTACATAATATATTTTACTAGATTTTTAAAGATATTAGTATTCAGCTTAAAGTGACATTTAAAGGTTTAACTAGGTTAATTAGGCAAGGTCTTTTTTCATTGTTGGTCCGGGCTAGACACTTCACTCGGACCCCAACGTCTCTCCCTTTCCGGACAAGGGGAATAACACGAGTTGGTGTGTCTTTCCCGAGCTCAGAGCCCTCTCCCTGGACAGAACACCAAATATGCTTTATTTTTCAAACGTCTGTAAGTGTGAACTCATGAATTGTGGTCATCAAATCATTGGTTTGTTCTGTAGACTATTGAAAAAAAACTGCTTAAGATTGCTAATAATATTGACCTTAAAATGTTTTTTTACATTTTTACAGCTTTTATTCTAGCCGAAATAAAACAAATCAGACTTTCTCCAGAAGAAAAAATATTATAGTAAATACTGTTTTATAAAAATATATAAATTTCCTTGCTCTGTTAAACATCATTTGGGAAATATATGAAAAAAAAGGAAAAAATTCAGAGCAATAATTCTGACTCCACTTTAAGTTCTATATCCTTATTTATCAACCAAAATCTTCACCACAATTCTGTACATTAAATTGCAATTACATTTATGTAATCAAAGTTTAAACAACATACAAAGACAATGCAAAATAAAAACAGTTTATCCCATCATAGACCATTTATTCACATTTTGAAGAGGTTTTAAATGGAATGATTAACGTTGTGATACTATGAGAGAGTTGTGGTGTGCCAGTGTCCTCTTGGCCACGTCATTGGCTGTTGACAGGTGTCACTGGACTGGAGAGGAGGTAATGATGTGGAGCGTAGCCAGATGGCGGGTGGAGCCGGTTCAGTGGTGTTGGAGAAATCCTGAGAGCAGGTTGTTTTAATTGAGTTGAATTAAACTGATGTCAGTTACCAATGGAGATGAGAGAGAAAATCTGTGCCGTTGATCAATAAAAGCCATTAGTCCTTTCGATCAGGACTGTACAGCTTATTTTTCATTAAAGAATCTCATGTCACGCTAATCTTCCTCCTTTCTTTGAGTTGTAGTTGAGTTCTTGAAACGTTGCGGTGCTTATTTTTCACCACGTATTGTGGTGCGGGCCTTGATGCCTCTGTGTTTGTGTTCTGGAATTCTCTGCTGCCATTTTATTTTATTATTCATTCATTTTTCTTTTTGGCTTAGTTACTTTATTAATCAGAGTTCGCCACAGCAGAATGAACCGCCAACTTATCCAGCTTAAGTTTTATGCAATGGATGCCCTTCCAGCTGCAAGCCTACACTGGGAAACACCCATATACACTCATTCACTCTCATACACTACTGTCAATTTAGTTTATTCAATTCACCTGTACCACATGTCTTTGGACTGTGAGGGAAACCGGAGCACCCAGAGGAAACCCACTCTAACATGGTTAGAACATGCAAACTCCACACAGAAATGCCAACTGACCCAGCTGGGGCTCGAACCAGCGATCTTCTTGCTGTTAGGTGATCGTGCTACCCACTGCGCCACCGTGACGCTTTATCTATTTATTTATTTATAAATATTTTTGACATTTGAGAATTAATTATAATTCTAATAAATCTAATTATTATTGTCAGTAACGGTAACGGCGTTGTAACGGGGAAATGGTAATTCAATTGATTACTCGTTACTGAAAAAAGTATAGTATAGCTGTTAGTAATGCCGTTTATTTATAGCGCCGTTACTCCCATCACTGCAAAACAATGAACCATAGATGAATATAAAATAATCGATTTAAATTTAAATGAGTAACTATATTAATAATTATAGCAATAATAGTAGTAATAAAAATAAAACGCTATTATAAATCAGCAAATGATTGTGCTGTGTTCTTAAAGTAGATGATCCTCATTTTTACAAGATTAAATGAATTAAATTCATCAAATCTTCTAGCCATTAGAAAGTGGGAGGAGCTTTAGACTTCTAGTGTAATAAAATCTGTCTCCGAGCTATCAGTGAACATCAGCATTCTTTTCTGAAACTTCATCCAATATAGCCGAAATGCCATAAATAGCAGTCGACCAGCACAGTTCAAGAGAAATACTCGAAATATTAGATCAAATGCCAAATAAAAGGAAGAGCAAAAAAATCCTCCAGCTGGAGTTTGAAGTTATCTGTACCCTTTTCTCATTTTGATTCCCAGAAACCCCTGTGATTTAGTGACACCACTTTGGATTTCCTCAAGGAAAAAGCCGCTTTATTCTGCGCTGAAAGAATCCATTGGAAGAGTGTGATCCTTTCTTCTGCGTGTGGATCAGGTGTTGTTATTGTTAGAGGTGTGTCTTGAAGGATTGATCCAGAGCTGTAAGGGAAAGGATGAGCTTGGATGACTTTTATTCATATTGGCAGCGTGTTGTGGATGTCTGATCAAATGCAATATGAGGCTGGCAACAAGCCTGTCTCTCTCTCCTCCTCTCTTACTGTCTCTCCCTCTCTGTCTCTCTCTGTCTCTCGTTTGCTTCTCGGCAGGTTATCCAAACACTAGTTCTTGGCGCCTGCTGTAATGGTGATGCTAACATGTTTGCAGTCGGATTCCGCTGAGCTTTATTATTATGAACTTACATTTAACACGCAACCTCAAATACACACAACTTCACGCTTGTAAAACACACACACACACACACCTAAAACACACACAGAGATCTGCCTGGAACTCCATGGAGACAGATAGAAGAGTTTAATGTGCTTTCTTTCTGTCTCCCTCACATTAAACCTTTTTTCTCTTTCTCTCTCTTTCTCTTTTTTTCCTCTTTCTGTATTCCTTCCTCTTGTTCATCCTTCCTTCCTTCCTTCCTTCCTTCCTCCTTTTTTGTATTTCTTTCATTCTGTATTCTTTTCTTTATATCTTCCTTTTCCTCTTTCTTTCTTTTTCTTTCTTTCTTTCTTTCTTTTTCTTTCTTTCTTTCTTTCTTTCTTTTTTCCCTCATTCCTTCTTCCATTCCGCCTTCCGTCCCTCATTCCTTCTTTCCTTTATCTTTCGTACTTTGTTTCCTTCCATCCTTCCTTTCGTCTTTCCTTCCTGCTGTCCTTTATTCGTCATTCCTTCCGTTCTTTCGTCCTTTTTTTCATCCTTTCTCCATTTATTTCTTCCGTCCTTCCTTTCATCTTTCCTTCCTTTTTCTTTTCTTCTGTCCTTCCTCCTTGCTTTTCTTCCTTCTGTCCTTTTCATCCTTTCTTTCGTCCTTCCTTTCTTTACTTCATTCTATCCTTCTTTTCATCCTTTCTTTCGTCCTTCCTCCTTTCTTTCCTCTTGTCCTTCCTTCCGTCCTTCCTCTCTTCTTCCTTCTCTTCATCTTTCCTTCCTTCCGGCCTTTCATTTCCTCTGTTTTTTCCTTTGTCCTTCCTTTCATTTTTTTCTTGTCCTTTTTTTATCCTTTCTTTTGTCCTACCTCCTTTTTTTTCTTCTGTCCGTCCATCCTTCTGTCCTTTTTCTTTCCTTCCTTCCTCCTTTTTTCCTCCGTCCTTCTTTCCATCCTACCTTTTGTCTTTTCTTCTCTTTCTTTTCTTTCCTTTCTTTCTGTACTTTTCATCCTTTCTTTCGTCATTCCTCCCTTCTTTTCTTCCGTCCTTCCTTTCGTCCTTTTTGTCCTTCCTTTCCTTCCTTCCTTTCTTTCATTATGTATGCCTTTCTTTCTTTCTGTATTCTCTTCTTTCCTTCCTTTCCGTCTTTTTTCTTTCCTTCCTTCCTTCATTCCTTCATTCCTTTTCTTCCTTCATTGATTTCTATATTTCTTTCATTCTGTATTCCTTTTATCCTTCCCTCTTTTCTTCTTTCTTTTCTTTCCGTATTTATTTATTCTTTCGTCCTTCCTTTCATTCTGTATTTTTTTCTTTTTCCTTTTCTTTCTTCCTCCCTCCCTTTATTCCTTCCTGTATTTTTTTCTTACTATATTTTCTGTATTCCTTCCTTCCTTCCTTCCTTTCTTTCTTTAAAACACACACACACACACACACACACACACACACACACACACACACTTAAAACACACACCAAGATCTGCCTGGACCTCCATGGAGACAGATAGAAGAGTTTAATGTGCTTTCTTTCTCCCCTCCTCACATTAAAACCTTTTCTTTTTTTCTCTCCTCCTGCCGTTCTGCTTTCTGAAGCCTGAACGCTCCTCTGGGGGTTTGTGCTTCTCCGTCTCAGGTCACCGGGCCACCATTCTCGTCTCGTTTTCTTCCCCTCAGCTTTTGCTCTGACAATTTCTGCAGCATTTGCTTAATGTTTCCGATTAATCTGCAAGGAACTTCAGAGCACAGAGCGTTCTCTTTGAAAAAAGAGGTCTGTCTGATAGCAGGTTAACAGAAGTGGGCCAGATGTAAGCGAATCACACTTTGGGCATGCCTCTTTTGAGATGAGTTCTCTTCATGAAGAAAAGAAGCGAGTGAACAGAAAGCCATAGAAGCTTAAAATGTTCTGCTTTGGTCTTCGCTAATTCGCTTTTAAAAGTCTGGAAAGCGTTCACACACCTGCTGTGCTTAGATGTTCTGAGACGCACTGATTCATCCAATAATACGTCAGTGTGTGAATAATTCAGCAAAATCTGTGTGTAAAGTTATTTTCTTTAAATGTGCTGCTCATACTGGAGACGATACACAGGACGTCTGACATGTATTTCAGTGGCATTTGATGATTGTTATGCTGAAAGAAAATGAGGAGTGGATGAGGCTTGATTTCCTGAGGGAGTGAATGATACACCTGTCTACTTGAATATCTGCCACTGTTAAGCCCCACAGGCTTTTTTGAGACTTGGGATTAAAAGATTTAGATGTATATATCAGATTTAAATTGAGATGCAGGTAAAGCTCCTTGTTTTGTTTGTTTGCTTTTTTTCTGTTGATTGATCGTAGAGCCCTCTCACTTTAGGCTAAAACTACTTTTGGATCTGATACCTTTTTTTCCTCTAGCATTTTTTTAAAGGTCCCATGAAAATAAAATAAAGTATTTTAAATGTTAGTATGAGTATTGTTAGTTTTTAGTATACCTATAAACTAGTGTGCTTCAAAACAGTGACAATTCACATTTAGAAGATACTCACCAGCCATTTATTAGGTAGACATAACTAGTACCGCTTTGGACCCCCTTTTGCCTTCAGAAATGCTTTCATGATGGCATAGATTCAACAAGGTACTGGAAATATTCCTCAGAGATTTTGTTCCATATTGACATGATCGCAACATGCAGTTGCTGCAGATTTGTCAGCTGCACATCCATGATGCTCTCCCGTTCCACCACATCTCAAATGTGCTCTATTGGATTGAGGTCTGGTGACTGTGAAGGCCATTTGAGTACAGTGAACTCATTGTCATGTTCAAGAAACCAGTCTGAGATGATTCACGCTTTATGACATAGCGCGTTATCCTGCTGGAAGTAGCCATCAGAAGAGGAGTACACTGTGGTCATAAAGGGATGGTCAGTAATAATACTCAGGTAGGCTGTGGTGTTGACAAGATGCTCAATTGGTGCTAATGGGCCCAAAGTGTGCCAAGAAAATATCCCCCACCCCATTACACCATCACCAGCAGCCTGAACCGTTGATACATAGCAGGATAGATCCATGCTTTCATGTTGTTGATGCCAAATTCTGACCCTACCATCTGAATGTCGCAGCAGAAATCGAGACTCCTCAGACCAGGCAACGTTTCTCCAATCTTCTATTGTCCTATTTTGATGAGCCTGTGAATTGTAGCCTCAGTTTCCTGTTCTTAGCTGACAGAAGTGGCACCCGGTGTGATCGTCTGCTGCTGTAGCCCATCCGCCTCAAGGTAGGACGTGTTGTGCGTTCAGAGATGCTCTTCTGCATACCTCTTTTGTAATGAGTGGTTATTTAAGTTACTGTTGCCTTTCCATCAGGAAAATTGGTCCCCCATTTGGTCCCCAAAGCTGCCACTCACTGGATATTTTCTCTTTTTCAGAATATTCTCTGTAAACCCTAGAGATGGTTGTGTGTTAAAATCCCAGTAGATCAGCAGTTTCTGAAATACTCAGACCAGCTCGTCTGCCACCAACAACCATGCCACGTTCAAAGTCACTTAAATCCCCTTTCTTCCTCATTCTGATGCTCAGTTTAAACTGCAGCAGATCATCGTGACCATGTCTACATGCCTAAATGCATTAAGCTGCTGCCATGTGATTGGATGATTAGAAATTTGCATTAACAAGCAGTTGGACAGGTGTACCAAAGAAAGTGGCCGGTGAGTGTATAAAACTGAAATAAACATGTAAAGCTTTTAGTTTGCCACTTCAATCTAAATAGATCAACAGTTTTATTCATGTCATCTCATACTTGCGTACACCTATATACTTCAGTTTCTCATCACATCATAACCAATCAAATGCTCTCTAGTATCTGACATGCCCCGCCCCCTTCAAGATGCTTCTCATTTGCTTTTCATTTGATGCACTTGAGCTCAGTCACTCTCACTGACAGATCGGTGATAAATAAGACACTATTGGCTGTTTTTTTAAAAAAAAGGGTAGGAGCTACAGTATGTCCCACCCTCTCCTTGTGTTTCGGTTGAGATTCCGTCAAACATTGAATAAATGCATATTTTAAAGGACTTCACATACCTTTAAATCCTTAACAATGTGTTCCATTCCAAGCAAAACTTATACTTAATTTAATGAAATGACATGTATAACCACTAAAATGACATTCAGTTTATATACAAAAAAATCTTGTTGGGCATATTGACGAGAAAATAATGACTGCACATTATACAACTTTATTGAAGGATTTTTAATTCAACCTTTTCTACTTATTTAGTTTCATAATGTATTAATAATCCTTTTATCAGGGTTCGTACGGGTGCTGGAAATCCTGGAAAATGCTTGATTTTTAATATAGTGTTTTCAAGGTTTGAAAAGTGCTTAGATTTTGGACAAAGTGCTTGAACCTGCTTGAATGTGAAATTGCAGGGCTTGAAATTTGTTTACCGGATGCGCAGATTTAGGAAACGTTCACGCAGAATGCATATTTGCACCTAAAGCGCCAAACGCACGCAGCGCTCAGGAATAGTTTAAAACAGTCGTCATGTCAAACCCGGAATGGCTGCCCCGCCTTAAACCTCTTCTGATTGGCCCACTGCCCTTGAACTGAACACAAATGGATTAGTTAATATCAGCTGTCAATCACTCAGTCAACACTTTTCTTCAAATGACAGGGAGCTACAGCCGCAAAAATGTAAAGGTCTGAGTACGAGAGAATGAAACAACACTGACAGATGTTACAAATAACGGCGCATCTGATCAGTTTTCATGTGGTAAATGTTAATCCAGCATTTACACTTTTCGAAGAGTGGATAAAAGACTTCTGGTGGGTTAAAGTCCGCTATGAAAATGACTAAAGCATTCACTGTAAAGCCTGAGGGAGTTTGCTTTGCAGATAACAGCGTTTGCCACACATTTGAAGCACAAGATGTTCTATTTAACCCTTCATTTAATCGTCATGATGTTGTCAATTGGAGTGTGTTCACCATCGCGAAAGGGCCTACATTCACTGAGATTAAATTAATATTGCAGTTTATGAAAAGACCGTTAATGTTATTAAGATGACGTATGCAAATATTAGGTTATAGTATGTTTGGCCTAATCCTGAATAAGATTGTTCAGTGCAATTTCATTTTTGAACTATTTTCATTCATTTTTTTCCTAAACTCAACAGTCTAAAGGGCACTTCCTTGCCAATTTAAGTTATTGATTGTGTACTGCACGCCATGCCATGTGAGGGCTGCTTAAGATAAGCAGAAGGCAGATTTTCCCCCCTATTTTACACAATTAAAGTGTTTTCAATTGTATTTATCTGTCTGGTGATTGTGTCATTTATATATAGGTTATATAAAATGTCAAGACAGAGAGGTGATGCATTTTCAACCATTAAACATGTTTTCCTTTAACCCCTTAACTGTCACCTTTTGGCAGGTGGGGCATTTTTATACAGTTACAACAGTACCTTAGTCCTAACCTAAAGTAATATAAAGTAAATATTAAAAAGGAACATTAACGAAAGCTTGCAAACTTTTGTTTCCATATTTGGTGCATTAATTTGCAGCAAGAATATTCTCGGGCTGTGTGGTAAGGATTTAATTTGTTACATGAGTTGTGAATAGCAATGCACATGAAATATCATGAACGACTGGTCATGAAAGTTTGGTACTACATTCAAACAAAATCTGACTGTAAGCTAATTTTTTGAGACATCAACTTTAGGTATAAAGAGACCAAACATAAAAGATACTTCATCCAATAACTTTTTTAATTAATTTTTTTTTTTTTTTTTTTTTTTTTTTTTTTGCATTTTTGGATGAACTATCCCAATAAATCTGCTCCAAAGTATAGAAAAATTTAAGTTGAAATGTCATATTGTGTTTTTTAAAATGGCACAATGGATTTAATTGTGAAAAAGTAAATACAGTATATATAAACGTAATTTACCGCGGTTTTTAGGTGCTGGAAAAGCTTAAAAATGCATCTTGAGAAAAGAAATGGAGTAAATGGCTGGCTTTCTCCTCAACAACAATATAGTTATTTATAATTGAACATTTACATTATTCTAGAGGTTATGTATCATTGTGAAAATATGTTTGGCAATCTTTTATTTTATTTTATTTTATACTTTTTTTTTTTTTTTTTTTTTGAGGTTAATTTAATATTTCTATGCAGTATGTATACAGATATACATGTGTGGAATGGATGTATTTGCCTATATAAGTATGTATACATATGTATATTTATGTATATATGTATTTTTTTATTTGTTTGTTTTGTTCCCACTGGTTATATGTTCCTAAAAAATCTATAAAAAATAAGTTTAAAAAAATAATAAAATAAAATGCATCTTGAAAGTGCTTGAAAAGTGCTGGAATTTGAAGTTGGAAAAGGTGTAAGAACCCTGTTTTATGTCAAGTTTTTGTCCTCAATGGGAATAAATAATATTAGGCCCTGTTTACACTAATACGTTTTCATTTTAAAACGCATACGTTTTGCTACGGTTACGCCATCCGTCCACACTACGAGTTTTCGAGCGCCAAAAACGGAGCGTTTTGGAAATGCTGGAGAGGCCGTTTCCATTCTAAAATGCTGCACAAATGCTGGAGACATCTGAAAACAGAGGCGAGGCTGCAGACATTCACCCATCTGATTGGGGCTTTTTCCTCAATATTAAGTAACCTACGCAAAGTTCAGGCCTGCATCCTCTCCTTATAAGTTCAGACTTCGCAAGTTTGGTATGGAAAGTAAACTCCCGAGGACACGTCGGGTAAATCTTCAAAGGGAACAGTGTACTTTATAACATCATTCACATCACCCTGGCTACAGTGTTTCAGTGCATCTCAACAATAAAATGAAAACATTGTACTGTATAAGAAACTGTCAGTTGTTATTTTGATATTAACAACTGAATAGACATGTTGAGGCGTTGTGTCATCTTCACTGTATGCATATGGATAACCAAACAGAGCCTATAACATCACTGCCTCCTTTCATTTTCATTGAAAATATGAAACATTCTGTCTCTTTTCTCTTTTTCTCTCTTATAAGTTTATACAACATAGAAAATAAAGACGAGCCATCAGTCAGTATGCAGAATTGGTGTCTGCGGTTACATTAATTAATATATTAACATAACATCTTTACGCTCAGCCAAAACACGTTCCCTGAGAACAATAGATTCAAAAGACCAAAGTCGGGAATATGTTGTTAGATATAGACGATTAAATATCACCTTTAACAAATATAGTGAGATTAGATCCAGCGGTAGATCCTTGATGCAGTGCATGCCAGAGTGTGTGTGTTTGTGTGGTCACGTGATGTGCGTTTTCAGTGTAATGTAGATGCAGAGTTGTTCAGAAATGATAGTTGAAATGCCCATGTGGAAGCGGATCATTTTAAATGTTAAACTTATTAGTGTAAACGGGGCCTTATAAAGAACACATGGCCCACGAGTCTCGTAGACCCTCTGCAATTTTGCACAGTAGGATGTTTTGATTGACAGCTCTCCTGTTATGCGTGATTGGCTGCCTGCTGTGCCCACCTCTAAGTGACATCACCTGCTGATTGTACTGTAGTTACTGACTGACCCTGTTTGTCACTGATTATAACCTTTCTTTCTTTCTTTCTTTCTTTCTTCTTTCTTTCTTTCTTTCTTTCTTTCTTTCTTTCTTTCTTTCTTTCTTTCTTTTTTTCTTTCTTTCTTTCTTTTTCTTTCTTTTTCTTTCTTTCTTTCTTTCTTTATTTCTTTCTTTCTTTCCTTTCTTTCTTTCTTTCTTTATTTCTTTCTTTCCTTTCTTTCTTTCTTTCCTTTCTTTCTTTCTTTCTTTCCTTTCTTTCTTTCTTTCCTTCTTTATTTCTTTCTTTCCTTTCTTTCTTTCCTTCTTTCTTTCTTTCTTTCTTTTCTTTCTTTCTTTCTTTCTTTCTTTCTTTCTTTCTTTCCTTCCTTCCTTCCTTCCTTCCTTCCTCCTTCCTTCTCCTTCCTTCCTTCCTTCCTTCCTTCCTTCCTTCCTTCCTTCCTTCCTTCCTTCCTTCCTTCCTTCCTTCCTTCCTTCCTTCCTTCCTTCCTCCTTCCTTCCTTCCTTCCTTCCTTCCTCCTTCCTTCCTTCCTTCCTTTCTTCCTTTCTTCTTTCCTTTCTTCCTTTCTTCTTTCCTTCCTTTCTTCTTTCCTTCCTTTCTTCTTTCCTTCCTTTCTTCTTTCCTTCCTTCCTTCTTTCCTTCTTTTCTTCTTCCTTCTTTCCTTCTTTCCTTCTTTCCTTCTTTCTTTCTTTCTTTCCTTTCTTTCCTTCTTTCTTTCCTTTCTTTCCTTTCTTCTTTCCTTTCTTTCCTTCTTTCTTTCCTTTTTTCTTTCCTTCTTTCCTTCTTTCTTTCCTTCTTTCTTTCCTTCTTTCTTTCCTTCTTTCTTTCTTTCCTTCTTTCTTTCTTTCCTTCTTTCCTTCTTTCTTTCTTTATTTCTTTCTTTCCTTTCTTTCTTTATTTCTTTCTTCCTTTCTTTCTTTCCTTTCTTTCTTTCCTCCTTTCTTCTTTCCTTCTTTCTTTCCTTTTCTTCTTTCT
>NC_079444.1:37365832-37410042 GCF_903798145.1 Danio aesculapii
TTGACAGTAAACTTTGACATTTGGTTAAGTGCATCAGATGAATGTCTTTCGACTGTTGGATTGTTGCATTCTAATGACAAAGATTTGTCATTCTTGTTGGCATAGTAAAAGGAAATAGTGTAAATAAAATGTTGGGATTTCGTTAAGCAGTTTTTGTTGTCAGCAAAATCATGGTTTTGTTGGATGGTTTATTGGATGGTTCATTTTAAAACTCCAATAAAAGTGCAATAAACAGACTAATTTTGTGAAATAATAGTATTCAAATTTAAAATAACTTCAGTTTGTGTATATATAAAAAATATTCCTGTTATGCTGTTTTATCTGTATCATTATCCAGTCTTCAGTGTCAGATGATCCTTCAGAAATCATCTTATTATGCTGATTAAATATGCTTAATATAATCATCAATGTTGAAACAGTTGTGCTTTTATAATTGATTTTTTTTTTTATGGAAGCTTGAAAACTTTATCAGGATTCTTTAAATAGAAAATGCTCAAACACAGAATTTGTGTGAAATCAGATATTCAATAATTCAATATATAATGAGAATGATCATGCACAATATGGATATCTTGAACAATTCAAAATACATTGAATAAATATATGATCAAATTTTAAGAGTGATTATTAGTAATATTTGCAGTGGTGTTCATAACAGCCAAATGCTTGGAGATTTTTTGGTTAATCTAATAGTTCAAATGTTGATATTTTCACATGTTAGTCTGGCCTAAAATTGAAAATCTTCACTGAAAATTCAGATTTTGGGGCTTGTAGTTTTGTTGCTTACCACTTTGAGCAGTCTTCATTTGTGCTTATATTCTTATATTGGCTAAACGTGGTTCCTAACTAGGCAGCTGGTTTTTTGAGCAGGACCAGAGAGAGAAAGAGGATTGATTGTGGATTTGTGTGTGGTCCTCACCTCCAATCACAGTCTGGAGAGAAAAAAGAGAGAGTAAAAATGCCATTACTTTTCTCATTACATAGAAAATGACAGAAAGCTCCACTCTCTCCTTCTGCTTCTCTTTTCTTTGCCATCTTCCACGTCTGTCTTTCCGTCTGTCTCTCCCTCTCTCGCTTTCCTTCTGTGTCTATCATTATAGTTTTCTGTCCATCCGTGTCCTTCCGCTATGATTCTGTCCACTTCTTTTATTCATCATCTACTTGAATTCGTATTTAAGTCTGTTATTCTGTTAAATAAGCTCCTAAAGTTTTGAGATCATTCAAAATACATTTAAAGGTAGAAATGTACACTCTCCGGTCACCTTATTAGGTACACCTGTCCAACTGCTTGTTAACGTATATTTCTAATCAGCCAATCACATGGCAGAAACTCAATGCATTTAGGTATGTAGACATGGTCAAGACGATCTGCTGCAGTTCAAACAGAGCATCAGAATGGGGGAGAAAGGTGATTTAAGTGACTTTGAACGTGGCATGGTTGTTGTTGCCAGATGAGCTGGTCTGAGTATTTCAGAAGCTGCTGATCTACTGGGATTTTCACGCACAACCATCTCTAGGGTTTACAGAGAATGGTCCAAAAAAGAGAAAATATCCAGTTAGTGGCAGCTCTGTGGTCCTATTAGTACCAATTGAACATCGTGTCTACGCCAAAATCTCTGAGGAATATTTCCAGTACCTTGTTTGATCAATGCCATGAAAGATTAAGGCACTTCTGAAGGCAAAAATGGTCCAACGCGGTACTAGCAAGGTGTACCTAATAAAGTGGCCGGTGAGTAAGTAATGAGTAGGCCAACACAGAATCTTGCCGCGCAGAATTCTGCAGATTTTTCACAGATTTCCGCAGATTTTTAGCCCATCGTTGATTCTGTTTATTTACTTGTGTAAATGTGTGTACATTTATATTTAATCAGTGTTAAGTTAATTTCAGTAATAATAGTGACTATGAAAATGTTAATATCATTTATTCACAATACAGTTTGTAAAGTAATATTTCTGTCTTTTAGTAAAGATATTATATGAGGACCTGCTTTAAGTGTCTAATTGGATTTGCAGGGTAAACATTAAATACAAGTTAAAAAGGTATATTTTAGTTCATATATTAAGGTTTTAGTTATGATACTCCAAAAAGCATTCTGCATAAATCTGCCAAAATTCTGCGCAAAAATAGCAAAAAATGTCCGCAGATTCTACTATTGTAATGATGTAATTTACCTTCCCATTCTCTTGTTCCAAACATGTTTGATTTTTTTTTCTCTCTCTTAGCTGTGAACACAAAAGATATTTTTTTTAAATGTTGGAAACCGGTAACCATAGACTGCTATAAATTTGTTTTTTATGCAATGGATGTTAATGGTAACCTGTTTAACATTTTCTGAGTTTCTTCTTTTGTGTTGAGCAGGAAAAAAAACTCATAAAGTTTTGAAACCAATTTAAGGAGAGTAAGCATTTTTGGCGAGTACTTTTTTTTAAATTTTGGGTGAACTGCCCTTTAAACCAGATATTCAAACAGTTTTGTGCAGCTTTCAAAGGAAATGACTTTGGTTTTGAAGTTTGCCCATAATCAGCATGCAAACAGAGCGGAAGCCATTACTTAAACATCCGATGTGGAATCAAGCAGGTTTAATTGGCCCTAATTTAGATAAATGTAAATGATGATGGATGATAAATGAACAGAGACGTGTGCTGCACCTCTCTGTATGTGCGGTGAGACTGCTGGAGAAATGCAAACAGACAAGCGCAACAGCAGCCCTAACTTAATATGCAATCAAAATTAAAATGCTTTGCAAATTCGTTTCAGTTTGTTCACGTTTCCTAGTTTTCTTCACGCCAAACATCACCGCAATCAGCTTTTTCTTGTATTAAAAAAAGAGAAGCTTTAAAATATGTAAATTTTTAATACTCAATATATACAACATGACAAAAGTCACCTATCCAAGTTTTAGGAACAACAAATAATAATGTGACTTTTAGTTGATCGTTTGCTATCAGAAGTGGCTTATATGAAAGGCAAAGTACTCTAGATTATGGTTATTTTACCAAAATAAAATATGATAATGCCTTGATTTTTAGTTATTTAATTAGGACTGAAAGGTCTGTCTTTGCTTTGACAAAAGTCTTGTCACTTAACAGAAATAGAATTAAAGTCATGGTGCAGTGGAAAGAGAATGAATATTGTGTATGGCTCCCATGATCTTTGAGGACTGCATCTATACATCTCTGCAATGACTCAAATCACTTATTAATAAAGTCATCTGGAATGACAAAGAAAGTGTTCTTGCAGGACTCCCAGATTTCATCAAAATTCTTTGGATTCATCTTCAATGCCACCTCCTTCATCGTACCCCAGTCATGCTCAATAATGTTCATGTCTGGTGACTGGGCTGGCCAATCCTGGACTTTCATTGCTTTCAGGAACTTTGATGTGGAGGCTGAAGTATGAGAAGGAGCGCTATCCTGCTGAAGAATTTGCCCTCTCTTGTGGTTTGTAATGTAACGGGTAGCACAAATGTCTGATACCTCAGGCTGTTGATGTTGCCATCCACCCTGCAGAGGTCTCGCACACCCCCATACTGTAATCCCAAACCATGATTCTTTTCACCAAGCATGACTGTTTCTATGAGAATCTTGGGTCCATGCGGGTTCCAATAGGTCTGCAGTATTTGTGATATTACCTGCCATTATTAGATTTTAGCAGCTTATAAAGCTATAAAGCAAGTTATAAGCACGTTTTCTGCTTGATGTTATTGTACACCCCTAAACCTACCCAATACCTAAACCCAACTTCTGCCATAATAACTATTAAAAAGCGAAAATTAGGAGTTTATTAAGGCAAAAGTTAATGTTTTATTAATAGTGAGAATTATACCTGTATATACCAATGGGTTATAGTTATACTACCTTATATAATGTGAAGACATATTTTATAAAGCTTTTGGAGCAGAAATGTAGCTTAATCATTTCTAAAATTAGAATGAAATACTTTTAGAATGTATTTTAAATGTTGGTTTTGGTTTAAAAATGTGGAGTGCATCAGGGTTTTCTTCCTGTCTGTGTCCACCTCTCTCTGTTTCTCTGCTCTGCTATATATCGATCGGTCAGCTCTGATGGAAATGTGCTTTACTGCTGCTGTGGAGACGGTTCAGGCTCTTGGATGCTGTCAGACGCTTTCGCAAAGGAATGAAGAAAAATGAGATGAATAGATTGCAGGGGCCGCTGGGAGGAGGAGGGGGGGTGGTGGGGGACGCCTGATATCAGCTGCTCCGCTGCCAGTCGTCACAGAGCTAAATGAATACTGAGATATATTTATTTAAATTAAAGTTGTGTGGCACGGTTAGTGTCAGGAGGATCTTATTTACATACCAATTAGCAGGTTATTAAGCTTTTTTCCTGTTGATATAATTAGCTGTAGATAAGTGAATGAGAGCGAGTGGAATGGGGGCTGTTTATAAAAAGAAATCCTGATTAGCGAAGCGTAACAACAAAACTGTCAGTTATGCTGGATAAACGTCTTTTCTCTTCTTTTTCTGTACCCAGAAACACAATGTTTTAAGTGTATGCGATAAAGTGATGGATTTAGCAATTTTGTGCACAGTCTGGACACATTAAAGACCTTTTAATAAAATGACCCATAATTGTCCTCCACGGCAGCTTTGTCTCTGTGAGAGCTGTGATTGATGTTACTGTAGGTTTTTTTTCCAGTGCAGATCTGTCTCTTCTGACTCCAGACACCTGAGCATCTTCCACAGCCTCTCGGCGCCTGCTAACAATGGACATGCCAAGGTCTCATATGGAATATTCATCAGTTCATCTCAGTCCTGGTTGGTTGAGGAGCCAAGGGCTCATGAATATTTACACGACAGTTACAGAAGCACAGATGTTTCTTAACGCTGTGAAGGGAAATGCAGATTTGAGTCTAGAAATCGACACTGTGAAAGGAAATGTAGATGTGAGTCTTGAAATCTGTTTTTTTTTATGAGTAATTATATTTGAAGCGTAGTAATATTGGTGATCTTAATAACTGATTGCAGTAGTTTTAGTTTGAATGTAGTTTATTAAGAGGACTGCAATTTTGGTCTCATTGATGGAGAAAATGGTCAGTAGTTTGTGTTTTTGTTTGTTTATATATTTCAGAATCAGTCTCCGGTGTCTATATTGATTGCCACAAGATTTCGAAATGTGGAAGATTTAGAGAAATATAGATTTGAGTCTTGAATCAATCTTTTTTTCATCAGTAATTCATTATTTTAAGTGTAGAATTATCTATTAACTGATTGAGGCGACGTTATTTTGAATGCAGTTTATTGCAACTCTTTTCTCGGTCTGGACATGGTCTGGTCTAATTATTTTAAGCTTCGTAATATTGGTTATCTTAATAACTGATTGCGGCAGTTTTCGTTTGAATTCAGTTTATTACGAGCACTGCCGTTTTGGTCTCATTTGATGGATGAAATGGTCAGTAGTAGTTTTTTGTTTTGTTTTTAAGTTTCAGAATCTCCGAGTCTCTGGTGTCTAAAGCCCTTTAAAAGAGACTATTCACACAGGCACGGACGTTCTGGACTTTTTCCTGGAAAAGACCATTCAAACATCCATTCGAAAATACCGGTAAATTCTGACATTATTAACCATAAATGAGCTCAAAATGGCTGCGCTTGTATTTGTAAACATAAAAGGGGTTGGGCTTTTGTTGATGGTTTCACTTTTATTTAAAGCTTAGCATTCATGCAGCTGTTTTGTCCCAGAGACCCCCAAAGACTGAAGCGAATCGCAGCTAAATGTTTACACATTTGGTGACATTTCAAACTTTGTGGTTTGATAAGTATTGTGAACAACTTTGACTTAAACATATGCTTTCATGTCGAGATGTACATATGTGGTGCCGGTGCTTACCGGAGCACTCCTGCACTTCACGTGCACATGCGTCAAGCAACTAAAGCAGAGCTTGAAGGTAAACCAACAGCGGTTATCATAATCATTTTGTCTAATTCTTTACACAGTTGGCATTTAGAAGGAACACAGTAACTTTATCTGATGACATCTAGCAGCTAAATGTGTCTGGGAAAATATTCAAAGGCTTTTATTTTCATAAACAGCGCGGATGTGCGTGTGTCTGAATGTTCTGATTGGCGGAGTAGACGTCTCACATCAGCGCGTTCTAATCATGAACAACCTTTCCGGCAATTTTCCTTCTGCGTTCACACAGCGCAGCATTCTGGGAAATTACCGTTAATGTTACAACTTCTCTTTCTGGAAATTGCTAGAATGAATTTACTGGTATTTCAAAAAGGGCCTGTTCACACATACAGACCTTTCCAGAAAATTAAAGGTCGTTTTTTGGGACGGTCTGTATGTGTGAAAGAGCTAAAATTAATTGCCACAAGATTTAGAAATCAGTTTAGAATCGGTCTAGAATCAGACACTGTGAAGGGAAATGTAGATTTCAGATTTCACGCTTCTTGGTAGATATATGGTGGATTCAAGGCCTGGAAAGTACTTAAAAACAAACACAGGTCCTTGAAAGTGTTTTACTTACATTTAAAATTAAAATTCATTCATTCATGTTATTTTTGGCTTAGTCCCTTTATTAATCTGGGGTCGCTACAGTGGAATGAACCACCAATTTATCCAGCATATGTTTTACGCAGCGGATGCCCTTCCAGCTGCAACCCATCACTGGGAAACACCCATACACATTCATTCACACACATACACTATACGGACAATTTAGCCTACCTAATTCACCTATACCGCATGTTTTGGACTTGGGGAAACCGAAGCATTCAGAGGAAACCCATGCGAACACAGGGAAAACATGCAAACTCCACACAGAAATGCCAGCTGATGCTCGAAGCAACCACCTTCTTGCTGTGAGGCAAATGTGCACCCACTGCATCACCGTGCAGGCCTAAAAATTTATTTGTGTTGTTATAGAACAAAATGTAGAAGTTCATAAATTAAAAATCTTACATTTAAATCAAAAACACTGTTAAATACCGTAGTGTAATTTTTAATAAAGGTCTTTAATATGACTTTGTATAATAGTTATTTTTTTTAACCCTTTCGAATGTAGTTTATTAACTGGACTGCAATTTTGGTCTCATTTAATGGATGAAACAGTCTAGTTTTTGTGTGTTTATAAATTTCAGATTCAGTCTCCGGTGTCTATTTGGATTGCCACAAGATTTGAGTCTTGAAATAAATCTTTTTTTTTCGTGAGTAATAAATATTTTAAGTGTAGTAATATTGGTGATCTTAATAACTGATTGCAGCACCTTTTTTGAATGCAGTTTGGTCAGAGCATTGTGATTTTTGTTCTAATTTGACGGATGAAACCTTCAGTAGTTTTTTTTTGTGTGTCTCTGGTGTTTAGAAATGAAAAGAAATATAGATTTGAGTCTAGAGATTTTTTAAGTTTTCATGAGTAATTTAATATTGGTTATCTTAAAAACTTAATTGTGGCAGCTTTAGTTTGACTTCAGTTTATTAAGATGACTGCAATTTGGGCCTCATTTAAAGAATGAAATGTTTAGTAGTAGTTTTTTTTTTTTTTGAATCAGTCTCCGGTGTCTATATTGATTGCCACAAGAGACACTCTCTGTGTCAATCTTGTGATGCACCATTTGACTCTTTTTTTTTTCTAGTGAATGGTAAAAATCACATGCACACAAACTCCAATCAAACATCATAAGAGACAGATGACATGCAAGCAGACAAACCAAAAACAGAGAGATTTGATAATAAACATTAGCTTATGTAAGGGTGATTTGTTTACATATAAAAGGTTTTCACAAAGAAATCAATAGTTTCTGTTCAAATAAAAGCAATAAATTGGACCAATGTTTCTGTCTATGAAGATATTTATTATGTTTTTATAACTCTATGTGTCAAAAAGAGTAATAGTTTTTAGAAGTAGAAGCAGTTTTCAACTTTTTCATTTAGAAATTTTGCTAAAGCTGCAAATCATCATTTTTGAATGATTTCTGAAGGGTCATGTGACATAATCATGATGGTTTTATCAATGAAAATGTTTTTATTTTAAATTGCAATAATATTTCACAATATTAATGTTTTTATCTTAAATGCAGCTTGGGTGAGCAGAGGAGAGCCACGCTTTTAAACTGAGCTCTGTGTGTGTGTTTTTGTGACTGTTTAAATGTATTTCTATATAATATTTGTTAATGCTAATTCAGTAAAAGAAGTGAGAGAGGAACCGAAGCAGACTCAATGAAGGAATGAAGTGTGAATGAAACGAAACATTAAAAAAGATCCTCCAAAAATAAAATTCTGTCATTTACTCACCGTTTAAAAACATTTGAGTTTCCCCCTTGTTAGCACAAAAGAAGCTATTTGAAAAATGAAGAAACATTCTTCAAAAATATCTTTAGAATAGTTTTGTGTTAGCAAAAGAAAGAAACTCAAATATCACAGATATAGAGTAAATGATGAGGTACTTTATTTTTGACAAAATCCCTTTAATAGAACAAAATGAGTGTAAATAAAGCATGAAAATAGTTATAATAATAAAATATAATAAAAATAGTATAAACAGAAACTAAATCTTCATTTGCTCATCTCTCTTTATTTTCTTCAATAAACATGGAAATGTTCAGTGCATGCAGTTTATGTAGAGGTGCCTGTAATGAGTTACTATTCCACCTATAACAGACTTCAATACAAACACACACACACACACACAACACACACACACACACACACACACACACACACACACACACACACACACACATAGAATCACACTTCTGTGTCTCTTAAAGTCCTGCAGTTTGCTCTCTGCAAGGCTGTGACTTGACCTGATCCGGGATCAGATGGAAGATCATTCGTTCATGCATTAAATTCTCCCTCTTTGAGCCGGTAAGACAGGGAATTCCTCAGCGCTTCATCTCCTGTGCCTCTCCCAAATCTATCCAGGCCAGTCAGGCTGCATTACAGCTCCTGTAACTCCATTTTTAAATACAAATCATGAATGTGCTTCTCTTTCTGAAAGCTGAATTATTGATATTTCAGCTGCAATCCCTGGAGAGAGCTCATGGGTTTTACAGCAAGACGAGAATGAGTTTTTTTTTCTTTTTCTTCTTATCACACATATATTTAATCTACATTTAAAATCCTCTTTGCATATGTGTGTGTTCGCAGCTTCCGTCTGTACTGCCAGACACTCTTATTTTAATATATTTTTCAGCTGTAGTTGTTTTGAATAATTTAAGATAATTGGATAATCACAGCTTTTTTTTTTCTCAGCGAATATTAAAATTCAGACATTTCAGAAGTGTTTGTGTCATTTTATATCTATATTTTATTTATTAGTTTATCATTTTTATATCTATTAATTATTTTATGAACATACAGTGCATCCAGAAAGTATTCATAGCGCTTCACACATTTTTTGTTACTGCCTTATTCCAAAATGGTTAATTAATTTATTTCCTCAACATTCTACACACAATACCCCATAATGACAATGTAAAAAATTAAATAAATTTATTAAAAATAAAACAGATTTTCAGATCTCTCCAGAGATGTTCAAGAGGATTTAGGTCTGGGCTCTGGCTTGGCCACTCAAGGACATTCACTGACTTGTTGTGAAGCCACTCCATTGATATTTTGGCAGTGTGCTTTTGGTCATTGTCTTGCTGGAAGATGAACTGTCGCACCAGTCTGAGGTCAAGAGCACTCTGAAACAGGTTTTCATTCAGGATGTCTCTGTACATTGCTGCATTCATCTTTCCCTCTATCCTGACTAGTCTTCCAGTTCCTGCTGCTGAAAAACATCCCCACAGCATGATGCTGCCACCACCATGCTTCACTTTAGGGATGGTGTTAGCCTGGTGATGAGCGGTGCAAGGTGCCTTAGAGTTCACCGGAAGAGCTTGACCCATGTTACTGATAAATTAAAAGTACTTCTGCATATTCCCTATTCTTAACCATACAACTCTTACCGTTAGTTTGCTATGAGGAAATGATGCACAAAAAGAAGCCCTACCTCCTAATCAATATTTTAAGTATTAAGTACATCAACACACTGAAACAAAAGTCTCAGAAACTTCCGGTGCATGTGGACTTTAAACAAACACTATCGATGTGAAAAGACAGTTTACTGGCATTGTTCTAAAATCAGAGGTTCCCAAACTTTAATCTTGCGACCCCCAAAATAACAGTTCCAGTGACTCGCGACTCCCACTATCCTCTGAGGTGTTATTAACATACAAACATCGCACACAACGGTGCACACACTAGTAGAAACTATATAAACAAGCTTATTAATTACGCAAAAAGTTTAACAACCTTACAATGTTTTATAGTCATTATTTATTTGTTTAATTTAATATTAAGCTCACTTAATGACAATGGTGGGCACAATGTTTGCATCACAAGACTAATCTTGGTTTAATTTTGGAGGCCGCACCTGGAGATCGTCCTCTGTTCATTCATGGCCTTTATTTTTAATGTACGCGAGTGCCGTAAAGGTGTCAAAGGTTAACATTGTGCCTTAAATTAATCTGCTATCAACACTTGCTGTGTCATTAATCTAGCGTAATAACCCCACGGGTCGCAATCCAATGGAAAAAGATTTTAAATGCTGGTGGTTTTTTATTTGCATGTTGATTTTAAATCTATTATATACTGTTTATCTTCTGCAGGTTGTGGGTACAATATAGTAATTCTAATAGTTTAATAACAATTTTTGGGAATCACCAAGCAAACCACCCCCAGCCCAAATTTTTCGTGTGACTCCAACATTACGAACCGCTACTCTAAATGAGGAAAGAATGCACGCTGAGTATTGCTGCGGCAGTGAAGGAAGTCCCGCCTTCTGTTCAAAATAGCCAATCATCAATCTTTATAGCCATGCTGTTCATTGAGGGATGGGTTTGTACAGATATGCTTGTTTGTTATGGTGATATGGTGTTGTTTTGCAACTGCTTCGTGCACTGCTTTTCATTGGATAAATGCTAACACTTTAGATTATAATTCACGGTATGAACAAATCCTTAACTAATGCTGCTAGCTTAATAGACTACTAATTAGCTGCTTATTAATAGTTTACAAGGTAGTAGTTGGGTTAGGTATTGAGGTAGGATAGGATTAGGGATGTAGAATCATACTTTATGACTACTAATGAACAGTTAGAATCTTAATATAATAGTCAGGTAGGAAGCCAGTAGGTAATAGCATGAATTGTGACCCAAACTAAAGTGTTACAGGATAAATAATATTGCAGCATGTCACATCAAATATTGTGTATTTCTAGTGTCATCCTGCAGTCTTAGCTCTGGGTTCTGTCTCTGTTCGTCTAGTGTTTGTAACCATTATCATTCAAACTGCCATAAAGGAGATTGGCATGACGGTAATCTCTGTGCATTTGCAGTAGCTGGAGCAAATAAGGAATAAGACATTATGAATGTAATATAGCGATGAAGTGACAACATAATGGGACTGTTCACTAATTGCAGGTTCTGTGAGTAGTTTTAAAGGTTTCAGGTTTCATTTAGAGAGGATTTTGGTCTTGGATGAGCTGCCTGGAGGCATTGCAAATATGGCCGCTGGGTGAACAGTCTTTATTTGAAAGAGACTTTAAAATCAGTTGTGAGAATAAACAGGTTTCGATTACATGAAATAGTCAATAGAGAAAATCTCATAAGAGCTCATTGAATTTGAACTTTATATCTTGAAATTCAGATTTATTCCCCCCGTCTCAATTAAGTATATCCACATTAGTATTGTGTTTAGGTTTTGGCTCTGAATCTGTTTGTGTGTTTCTGATTATAACTGATCTTCTGTGTACTGTAGTTATGCTGAACGCTTGCCTCACTCTGATAATTGAAAGATCCTGAGTCCACTGAAAGCGAGTTGCATTTCAGAGTGCATGTGACTCAACAGTTCTACCCTGAAATGACAGATTCTTGTGTTGGTTATTCAAAGATCTACAATAAACAGTGAACATGGAATATCTGTGCATTTAATATTGAAATAAAAAAAATGTATTCGTATAATAAAGTATAGTTATGCTGGTTTTTGTATTATGATCAGGGCCAGACGAGTCTGCAGACTTATTTTATTTTTATTTTTTACTTTACTATTCGGTAACATTTTTGTTAAAAAGATCTGTGGATTCATACAGAGTGATTTAGAGAGTATAGGAGCTGAAAATTTAACACATAAATAAAACTTAAGCTTTACAATGTAAATTCAGTTAGAACCACTCATTTGGTCAACAAAGCTGTACTGTAAGTCTCTCAAAAAATCAGAGTTCGTTGTACCATTTTTTCACAATAATGTGTTACTGCAATCTAATTACATTTTTGGGGAACGCCGTAATGTAATGATTTACATTTTAAATTGCTGTAATCTGATTACAGTTAGGCTACTAAAGTCAACGTAATTGCATTGCTTGCATTGCCAATTGTGACCTTGGTATTATAAGGTTCTATTTGGGTTCTGAATGATTTTGAGATATGAGGCTTCAAAGTTTTTGCATTCCATACAGCAAACAGTATGTGTGTAACATTTGTTTTTTAAATAATAAGTCTTAATGTACAAAACGTATAAAAAAAACCCATCCCATAATATAAATAAGTTGTCATTTGATAAGAATGTCAATAACTCATTCTGACAAACATGTCAGATAGAACCTTATAATTCTAAGGAGACGAAATATAGGCTTTAAAAAACAATATTTGCTTTTTTTAAAATCCCATTTACAGCTCCAATGTCAGTTAATAAGCATGCGCTTTCAAATAGCTGGAAAACACGAGCTGAAATAGCTGCTAAGAGTGGTTGCTTCTCTTCAAATAGATATACAGACATTACTTTGATTTCATTAAGTGTAAAAACAGAAGTATGGCAGTACTGTGAATTGCAGTCTATGTCTAGTGTCTAAAGAACTTTCGACTGCATTCATCTCGACCAGAAACTTAAACGGAAGCATTCTACTACAATACTTGCTGGTCGATGTCCAGGAGGACACCGGCGCCCAAAAACATGGCGGTCCAACTCAGCCTAAACAGACTGAATTGGATTTTTGTGCAGGGTTTGGAGTGAAGGTAACTTCTGAAAATCTGAAGAGAAGCGTAGCTGCTAATAGGGCCGTGCATATATTGCGTCTTTTGTGCGCTTAAGTTCGTTATTTCCAATGGCCCGCATATTGGGAGCGATGCAACGCACTCATGTATTCCAGATTTCATTTATTCAACTTTTGAGCGTTTACAGTTTGTCTCCACAACCACAGACCTAACCCCTTTCACACATACAAAACTTTCCGGAAAATTACTGGCAATTTTCCAGAAAAAGAACATGTGTAAACGGGTCCTTTTTGTAAATACCGGAAAATTAGTTCTGGCGATTTTCTGGAAAGAGAAGTTGTAACATTACAGGTAATTTGCTGGAATGTGTGAACGCAGAAGGAAAATTGACGGAAAGAGCGCATTCATGTTTAGAACGCGCTGTTGTGAGACATCTACTTCAGCCAATCAGAACATTCAGACACACTCACATCTGTATGGTTTATAAAAATAAAAGCCTTTGAATATTCTTCAAGACACTTTTAGCTGCTAATGTTAGTCAGATAACATGTATATGTTCTTTCTTAATGTACTTTCAAGCTCTGCTTCAGTTGTTTGACGCGTGTGCATGTGAAGCAATGCTCCAGTGAGTGCCAGCACACACCATTACTGAAAGAGCTGTAGTTTATTTAGTTTTTTTAATATGTTTTAAGGGTAACGTCAAAGTAAAGTAATTAGTAATCTGATTACTTTTTACATGAAGTAATTAGTAATGTAATCAGATTACAATTTTCCAGTAGTAGTCAGTACTTAACTATTACTTTAAGTAATTTACCCAACACTGCAAATAATATCGTTGTTGAAGGACGGAAATATTACTTTAGAAACTATATCACAAATCATCTAAACATTTGCATATTATCCAATAATAGGACTCAAATTAACATAAAAAGTGGATAAATATACATGATTAAAATGTTTTTGCATACATACATTATGTATGGGCCTAATTATGATTAAAGATTGTCTATATTTTATATTTCACCCATAATATTCTAATATTATACTCCATAATATTTTTTTTATACCATTGTTGAGGCGTGATCTATAAAATCCTGCAGTAATCGCAGATGACTGGAAGATAGTCATGGTGGGATGATTGTAAATTCGCCGGTCAAGGATGTTTGACCTCTGAGTGTGGTTGATCGTACAGCTGTCAGGATGTGTTTCCTACACTGTAACATCTCTTTCTCTCCTGCTCCTTTATTAATACTGCAGTTTCTTCGATTAATTATTCATGAGCATCTGTCTGTGCTGTGTTTCATGTGTGATCACACCTGCATGAATGTGTTTGCCCTTCTAGAGATGTTTGAAATCATATTGACTTGCCTGACAGAAACAGGCAGCTTTTTACTCCTGTGTGTGGAGAGAATCTTCTGGAGCGTTTAGCTGACGTTTCTCCTTCCACAAAAGAAAGTCCGAGAGTCTTGTAGAGTTTCACTTCTCTTTTAAGAGCGATAAGAGCTCTGTCTGCCTCTTCAGCTTGCCTTTCAGGAGCACCGAGTGGTGTGTGTGTGTGTGTGTGAGTATGAAGAGGATCTTAACCTCCCATCAGATAGAGGCGCAGAGGCATTTGAGCAGTCCAGTGACAGACACTTTTGAAAAGACTTGCAGTGCTACACTGATTTGGCCAGCTCAATGTGGTTAGTGGTGTGTGACGCATTACTGAGCTTCTCACGTCTTCACTGCTGTCCGTGTGTGTGAGAAGGACAGTGTTCGAGCACATTTAAACATTGCGAGCATGTCTTTCAGATATTTATTTTGCACACAGATATTAGTGGAGGAATCACATCATGTCTGGTCTGATACAACATGACATTCTGGTCTGATCTGGAATATGATATGAACTGGACTGATCTGATTTATGTGATGTGGTCTGTACTAGATGGTTCTGGTCTGATGTGTTATATGATGTTGTCTGGACTGGATTGATCTGGTCTGATTACTCTGATAGGATCAATATGATGTGGTTTGGACTGGATTATTTGGTCTGATCTGGTATATGATGTGGTTTGTACTGGATTATTCTGGTCTGTTCTGGTATATGATATCATCTGATCTTATGATGTGGTCTATATATATAATGTAATAATGTAAATATATAATATATGGTATATATATATATATATATATATATAATTATATATATATATATATATATATATATATATATATATATATATATATATATATAATAGATGTGGTGTAGTGGATTGTTCTGGTCTGATATGATAAATATGATTGGGTCTGTGCTGGATTGCTCTTGTCTGATGTAATGTGATGTAGTCTGGACTGGATTGTTCTGGTCTGATGTGATAAATACGATGTGGTCTGTGCTGGATTGTTCTGGTCTGATTGCTCTGATATATATGATGTGGTCAGGACTGGATTGTTCTGGTCTAATTACTATGATATATATGATGTGGTCTGAACTGGACTGTTCTGGTCTGATATAATATATGATGTGGTCTGTACTAGATTGTTCTGGTCTGTTTAATATGATGTGCTCTGGACTGGATTATTCTGGTCTGATATGATATATGATGTGGTCTGGACTGGATTGTTCTGGTCTGATATGATAAACGATGTGGTCTGGACTGGATTGTTCTGGTCTGATATGATATATGATGTGCTCTGGACTGGATTATTCTGGTCTGATATGATATATGATGTGGTCAGGACTGGATTGTTCTGGTCTGATTACTTCGATATATATACGATGTGGTCTGGACTGGATTGTTCTGGTCTGATTAATATGATGTGCTCTGGACTGGATTATTCTGGTCTGATATGATATATGATGTGGTCAGGACTGGATTGTTCTGGTCTGATTACTCTGATATATACGATGTGGTCTGGACTGGATTGTTCTGGTCTGATATGATAAATGATGCGGTCTGGACTGGATTGTTCTGGTCTGATATGATATATAAGATGTGGTCTATGCTGGATTGTTCTTATCTGATATGATATTTAAGATGTGGTCTGTACTTGATTGTTCTGGTCTGATATGATATTTAAGATGTGGTCTGTACTGGATTGTTCTGGTCTGATATGATGTAGTCTCTATTAGATTGTTTTGGTCTGTTATGATATATGATGTGGTCTGGACTGGATTGTTCTGGTCTGATATGATGTATATGATGTGGTCTGATGTGGTCTCTTCTGGATTGTTCTGGTCTGATATATGATGTGATCTGAACCAGTGCCCTGGACTAATGATAGATGATGCGGTCTGAACTGGATCATTCAGGTCTGGTTAGGTCTGACTGACTGGAATGTTCTGTTTTGATCTGAAATATAATGTAGAGCTAGAGTAGGTCTGCTGTGATTTGATCAGGTCTAGTTGGTACTATGTGGACTAGGCTAGAGTAATCTGATATAAAGTATGATGTGTGATGATATGAACTGAAATAGGCTAGTATAGTATGATATAATCCAGGCTGGTCTTGTATGATATAGTCTGGTATATTGTATGATATTAAGCATCACAAGCTTTTCTAGACTAGCATAAACAGTCTGGTCTGATTATAGTATAGACTTGTATGCTGTGGTCTGATGATCTGATATGAAAGACTAGACCGGGACTGGTCCGGAACTAATTTAATGCAATTGGTTTGGTTTAGCATGGTCTGATATTCAATAAACTGTATATCTCATGATATGAAATAGACTGGTATGTCATTAGAGTCTGATATGTGATGTGAACTACCGTAGACTTTTCTAGTACAGGGTGCTCTCTCGTCTGATGTAGTATAAACTGGTCTGATATGTGATGTGACATGAAATGACTGACAGACTTGTCTCTAGACTAAACTGATAATGATTATCTAGTCTGATATAGTATGAGCTGGTCTAGTTGTGATCTGATAGATGACGTGATCTAAAATGAAGTATTAGTCTGCTCTGGTCTGCTTCTGTCTGATCTGCTTTGCGCTGAGAGCAGCAGGCTCAGCTTTGCTTCCAGCTATTAACCCATAATTTCAGGGAAATGTCTGATCTCATTTTGCCCATGATGGAAGTGTTTAACCCACGTTGCTCCAGGTGGAAGTGCTGTACAGTAGGTCTGTCTGGATGGTGTGCTGGTTCGCTGTGGGGTTCATGTGGGCGGAGCAGGTTTGACTCCTGCTGCTGGATAATTTTAATACCTCTTATTAAAGACACACCACGACCCCTGTGTGTGTGTGTAGTGCATGTGTGTGTTTCTACCCCCTGGGCTCATACTGGGGTCTCCCGTTGCGCTGGACAGTCTGTCTCTTACACTCAGACAACTTCTCATGTTACCTAGCGACGTATCAGGAGGCAGGCAGTGCATGGACACAGGACCGCTTTGTCTCCCTCTGAGACTCCTCTCTCTCTCTCTCTCGCTCTCTCGTGAGTCATGAAGGGCAAATTACTCTGGACTCTGGTGTTTCTCTACAATATTCTGTGTGTTTTCTTTTAAGAATCTGCTTGCATCATCATGCAAAGGTTACTTGTCTAAGTATGTGTCCTGTTGAGGAAGGACACTGAAAATACAGTGAGCCATCAGTGGTGCTCTGGAGAAATATGTGGTTATGATTGCAGTGCATTTGTTACTGTATGATGCAGGTGTTATACACAGCTTATTGAGATCTGCACTTCTTATTGCTATTTGTACATTGTAAGGATGTTTTGTTCTTGTTGAGCTTAAATCCCGTCATACAAAGAGTTTGAAGAACTTTTGGTACACATCTCATCTGGATTGGATTTGTTAGATGGATTACTAAATCAAACCGGTAACTTGTATTGTCAGTTTCAGCAGCCACTTCAATGTTATCACTTGATTGATATGGGCGTTATCATCTGATAGATATGGGCCAGTAGGGGCCTTCTGCGCCTACTGGTAGGCTCAGAAGGCTATCATCCATCCACATGGTTGATCAGCTTTACTAATAGAGAAAACTCGCCTCCAGAAAGTTTTCTTAGGGGTGGCCAGATGAGGCCACACCAAATCTTGGGTGTGGCACACACAAAAAATTAATTGTTTATACAGTTGAAGTCAGAATTATTAGCCCCCCTGTTTATTTTTTCCCAATTTCTGTTTAACGAAGAGAAGATTTTTTTTTAACACATTTCTAATCATAATAGTTTTAATAACTCATCTCTAATAACTGATTTATTTTATCTTTGACATGATGGACAGTAGATAATGTTTGACTAGATATTTTTTCAAGACACTTCTATACAGCTTAAAGTGACATTTAAAGGATTAACTAGGTTAATTAGGTTAACTAGGCAGGTTCGGGTAATTAGCAAGTTATTGTATAACGATGGTTTGTCTGTAGACTATCAGAAAAAAATTGCTTAAAGGGGCTAATAATTTTGAACTTAAAATGGTTTATAAAATGTAAAACTGCTTTTATTCTAGCCGAAATAAAACAAATAAGACTTCTCCAGAAGAATAAAATATTATCAGACATACTGTGAAAATTTCCTTGCTCTGTGAAACATCATTTGGGAAATATTTAAAAAAGAAAAAAAATCAAAGGGGGGCGAATACTTCTGACTTCAAGTGTATATTGTGAATAATGAGCAATGTTATATTTTTGTTTCTGGAATATGAAATAATGTGGTTTTAATTAATTTCATGAATTACTCTTAAAATATTACAATTCATACCTTGAAATAAATCAGCAAGTACACGTGCAAACCAAATAAAATGAAAATTTCAAACGCTTTTCAAGTCAGTTATTTTTCCACATACTTTTATTGTACAGCATACAGTATATGCATTGTCTAAAATTGATGAAGATTAATGAATGAATTAATAAACAGACAAATGAACAATCTGAACAAAAAGCATTACCATACACACACACTCACTATACAGACCCTAATAATACCATTTATCCATGTTCTTTTTTAAGTCACAATACTATTAATATAGCTTCTTCTATTGAAGTACCTTTTTGCAAAATACGTGCACAAAAAAATGCAGGCGCTAATTAAAATAGATTCTGAAAAGCTGATTTTAAATGCATTTATTATTTTTATTATTATTATTAATATTATTTTGGATTTGTGGTTTTCAATTGGATAAAACACAATTTTTCATTTAGAAAATGATCATTTCTTAATAAAAAGTGTACAATCTCAGTGAATCAGCTACGTCGGTGGCGCCAATCAATCCATAATAATTTAGTGGCAGCATTATATTTATTAATGAAATATTTTTTAATGAAATATTGTGAATTCACGTACATTTAAATGAATAATATCAACAGCAAAGTCATATTGGGGTGGCTACAGGGGTGGTCAGAGTTTACACAGGGGTGGCCGTGGCCCTGGGGGCGCTGCTGGGTAGGGGTAGACATTAATAAAATACAATTAATGGGAAGTTTAATAATAATATAAATAATTCTCATGGTTAATCAGCTATACTAATCGGGAAGACTCCAGATCTGTTTTTACATTACTGTGACGGTTGGGTTTAGAGTTAGGGTAGGGGTAGATGTTAATAAAATACAATTAATGGGAAATTTAATAAATTCTCGATCTTAATAATTCTTGTTAACTTTCGGCCGCAGCCATAGGTAACCTATATCTGATTTACCATGTTTATCGATGATAACAACCTGCTGAGCCTACCAGTAGGTGCAGAAGGCCTCTCTATCATCTAATAACCACTGATAATGCCCAATATATCTAGTGATCACATTTGAATCAGCTGGTTTCAGTCTGTGAATCTCAAACATTGGCAGTACCTTTCCATTACTACATTAGTGTCCACGTCGAGCGAAATAGCCCATTCCTTCTGTTGTACTGTTTTCTGGACTTTTAAAATACTTTTTATGTTCAGTGACTCATGTATGCTTTTTTTTTTCGTCTTTTTTTTTATAGGTAGAGGACGCATGCTAATGTTTGATAAAAACTACAAACAGACATAGAGGTAAGACCATTTTATTTCTTTGATACAGCTTAATATGTATTGTTATTGTGGGTGTCCTCTGATGCTGAGCTGTGTGTGTAAGAGGGTCACTGAATATTGTGGTCATTTTGGTGCAAATGTTCATATGGGTTGTCTGTATTGTACAATTGTGTTAGAGCAGTGTCGGGGGAAAGTTACTTTAGAAACTAATGCATTACAATATGGAGTTATTCCCCCAAAAAATTAACTAAATGTGTTACTTAGTTACTTCTTTTGGTAAGTAATGCGTCACATTACTTTTGTGTTACTTTTGCGCAGGGGTGTCAAAATTAATGTTTCTTCAATCCGCCGTGATGCAGACGTGGACAATTCGGTATCAGTTCATTAATAGATCATCCACCGGTTATTAATACCGACGTCATTTATCTCATATGTGCTGCTATGTCGCAGTTGAATGCTATTCAAATGAGGTGACGACGAGTAATTAAAAATGCTCCAACTAAAAGCAGACAACTGTGCACAATTCACTGCATGTGAGTTTGCTGGACAGTCTTTCACTTTTTTCACTTTTTCACTTTCACCTTCACTTTTTTCTCATATTACATATTGTCTTACTAGTTGGTCACACGCAAGTAAAACGGTTTTAAAATCAGTTGAATCACTTTATAAACAGGGCACTTAAAGTACTTGATCAGAAGCCTATTAGGTATCATCATTGTAATATAATACAAAAACATTATTTATTGAGCTTGATAATATGAAATATTTGGCTGATGCTTGTTTGATTTTTAAGATTTTAAATGGATATGCTCCACCCCCATTATGTGAGTTTGTAACACACAAGAACAATAATGGTCGAGCAACACGGTCTGTTATCAGGGGAGACTGTGCTGTGCAGTTCAGACGCACAACTTTTGCACAATCAGTCTTCTCAGTTAGAGCCAGTCATTTTTGGAACACACTTCCCATTGATTTAAGGGGTGTTACAAATTATTCAACTTTTAAATATAAGCTAAAGAAATGGCTAAAAGCAAATCAAGTTTGTAATCATATGTAATTCTTCTGTCTAACATTTTAAGAAATTCTTATTACATGTTTGATCCTGTTGTCATTTGTAATTTTACTGTTTTTGTATGTGTGATCATGTGTTTTTGATTTTAGGTTGCCTTTTAAAATCTGGCAGGGGGCAACAGATGAAAATTAGCCCCCGTGGCTAACTCTGGCTTATTTACAGTCTTACTGTTTATTAATGAGCATTGTCCCTGTTAAATTAATAAATTACAAATTAAAAATTACAAATTACACTGACACTAAAGTACAGCAGAACCAGGAGACACTATTTCACTGCTAGGAAAAAAATAAAAGCTCTCTCTCTCTCTGTCTGCCTCTCTTTCACTCTCTCACTTTAGTCCTTTTAACTGCTGGCAAGTTTGTAAGGTAACTATTCCTCTCCACTATCACTATTAAAGTGATGCTTATGGATCCTCACACGAGTGTATCTTTAGAGCGAGGTTTCTCCACGGCGTCTATCACAACGTGCACTTTATTATCTGCATGTACACTGTTACCTCATATTTTTTCAGTCTCTGCATCACTCATCGGTAAACAGCGCTGACAGTTTTAGAGTCAATCGCAAGCCCTCTCTGTTGAGCTTGTGAACACAATGACCAATCATAGGGATGTAGGAACTCACTTGACAGTGCTCAAAAAGCAAATGGATAATATTTACAATAGTTTATTTGCTTTAAATGCTCATCTTGTCTTCTGTGATTGTTGAGTTTTGTTCGATACAGTGAAAAAGTGTTTTCTTCGAGCAGATAAAATTAAAGGTACAGTTCATATATCCACTGCTTGTAAGGACAAAATTGTGTTACGAATAATATACTGTATAAATATGTTTGGATGGAAATCTTTTATGTATAAAAGTCTTGCATGGAAAGCATTGTCGATGCACCGAGATATCAAATTGAACCAAATCGATGACATAACTAGTTGAACTAAACTAGTGTAGGTTCACACCCCTACTTTTGCGTTACTTTTTTCAGACAAAGTAGTTTGTTACTTTGTCATAGTTTGTTGATTTTGGCCTTTCCCAAATCCATCGTTCCAATGAACATTTGCAAACTGCGTTGCAAACTTCTATGCTTGCAACTACACCTCTGGAGCTGTATTCAGAAACATAGTTCCTGGCTGTGTTCTATTCCCAGTTATCCCCCCCTATGCCCTATTCATTTAGAATATTCTAACGTTTAAACTTGGTATGATTTAAAAAAAAAAAAGGATTAATGTCATCTCTCTTAGGTGTAATTTGCTTTCAAAGTATTTTGACAGTTTAGTTTTAGCTATTTTCTGTTTACAATTGCGTTCCCTTCGCAGTGCACTGTAAAAACATTGATGTCATTTTAAACACAACCGTGTCTCATGACGAAAGCTATAGGTGACCTATTATTTAGAAGCGGAATTTATGTTACGTCTTATAGCATACGTTGATGCTTTTAATTTATAGTAGGTTATTTATTAAGTTTCTGTACTGTATATGACATGGACCTGCTGGTTAGAACATTTCTGCAGTGGTTTGGATGTCAAATTGTAAAAGTAGACTTTTCAAAAAATAAATAAACAATATCCCACTTAATAATAATAATAATAATAATAATAATAATAATAATAATAATAATAATCATCATCATCATCATCATCAATATTAATATTATTATTAAAGTATTAATGTTATTATTAAATAATAAATTTAATTTCTTAATACATAGCCTCACTATTTATTTATTTATTTATTTGATTTATATATGATATTAGAATACATGTTTGCTTTTTAATTAGACTATGGAATATTCTTAATAATATTAATAATATTTGTAAATGAAACGTATGCCGTATGTGCCATTTACATATTTATCAATAATATGGAGAAAAAAAAAGAGTGGTTCAACGATGGATCTGCGACAGAGAAACTACAGGTTTTGGGAAACACTTGTCACTACATTCTTTTCTCAAACGAAGCATTGTACTATGATAGTTCAGCTGTGAGTTATGTTATTGTTTGGGAAACGCACCCCTTTTTTCTTCTTTTTTAATAGAGAAGCTCTGCATTTAATGACACTGTATAACCCTCATTTACCTTTAAAAAAAAAAAAAAAAAACACATCAGAAATGTTTGGAGAGTAGGATAATGTTTTCTTTGGAGAACCTCCTGATCCCAGAGCTATACATGCCGTATATACAGATTAATGAAAGTTTAAAGCAATGCCTTTACTACTTTTGTACTTTTTGTCTTATTGAAAAGTAAAATCGGTGTCCATTCAAATAATCCTCTTTACCTTTTCTTCCATGTGTTCAAAATAAAGAGAATATTTCTATTGCAGAAATGTAAGGTTCTGCCATCTTTAATTCTGTCTGTTCCTGCAGTCTCTCATTGTGTGCGGGATTCAACATGAGTACAGTCATTTTGATATAGCAAATTAGTTTTTAAAAGTGAATTAGCTAAACTAAAAGGCAACTCGCATTACATTAAAAAAACAAAAAAAAAGGAACTCAAATGTTATTGCTTAATTTTTAAAAGTAATGTGTTACTTTACTCATATATATATTGTAACTCGCGTTACTCCAAACACTGGTTAAGTTTAGGCTGCATTTTTATTTGACTGTTTAAATGAAAACTTATTTTAATGATAACATTTATTTAAAAAAAAATAAAAAATTGTAACAAAAATTTGTTGAATTTATTTAAGATATAAATTACTTATTCGGGAAAATAAATAATAATAAAGTCCAGGGGCCTCATGTATAAAGACTTGCGTTGAATTCATACTAAAACATTGCGTACGGACAAAGCTGTAAATGTGCGTATGCAGTAAAAAAAATCTGGTGTATGAAACAGTTCGTACGCGGAATCTCATGCATATTCTCTTTGTACATCCAAATGAACGTGAAACTGAGACCACATGCATGAGCGCAAAACCTCCTCCCCCGTATACATATGGTGATGACTCCACTTTGGCAAAACCAAACGAAAAACAATGACAAAAGCAAGCAAAAAGAGAAACTTCACAAAATATGAATTGGAGGTGCTCCTGTGCTCCTGAAAAATTGTGTTATTTGCAAGTTTGTCCTCCGGAATTAATAACAAAAGAAAAAAAATCGAGTGGGAGAGTTTAGCTGATCCGGCTAACGCAGTTGTGTCTGAACATCGCACTGTGAGTGAATTAAAAAAGAAATGGTCCAATGTAAAGGTGCAGGTTAAGAGGAGAACAGCGGCGCACCATCAAAGTGCGGACTGAACAGGCGGGGGAACGGGATGCTAAACTAACACCTTTTGAGGAGAGAGTTGGCTCAATTGTAGGCGACATTTTACTGTCTGGAGTAGTATGCGTGTCTGTGGGAGACACATATGTATTAGAGGAACACTTTGTGAGGGCGGTATAGCAGCCTCCTGCTTCACTCATCAAGGTAGCGCCACCGGCATTTCAGCTGCCCAATCACATTTGAGCATAACATATTATTGGCTGGTCAACTGCATAGTATGGAAACCTTATATAGCTGCTAGACATGTGGATGATCCCGTCCCATACAGCTGGCATTGCACGACTCAAAGACGACTGGCTTAACCCAGAGTGGTCTACCAGTTTCCTTTGAAAAGAACCAGTTGCCAGGATACTTTGCTGGTGCGATACTTTGTAGTGTGCAGTTTAACAGGATTGTCTCTAGGAGTCGCCGATGGAAATAAAACAAACACACACAAGAAATACACGTACGCCAGACATGAAGTTGGTGCAGACCAACGCACATTCTCACATTAATTTCATCGTTAGAAAATCCAAACGTGAGCGTGAAATCTGGCGTACGCAAAGTTTTTGTGCTTAAGCAGCATTAGCCGCATTTCCACTATCGGGCCAGTGCGAGCCAGGGCTTTAATCGGGCCAGGCCGGGCCAATAGCCCAGGAGGTTGAGAAATGAGGCCGAAATCATGTCGCGTTTCCACTGTCGGGCTAGTTGCTCGCAGCGCGTCACGCAAACACCGCCCCCAGAACGTCCCCCGAATCAAACGTCACACAACCCGTCACACAACCCGCCCACTTCAGCGGGAACAAAAACTCAAATTATAACCACAAACACAACCTGGCATCACTACGAGAGCTGGAAGATGGAGAACACCGAAGCGATTGCTTTTTTACTGTTTGAGGTCTGTTGGTGTAAGGCCAGACAGCGATCCCTGGATAAGGACATTCGAGTTCGGCGGCATTTACTTCGAACACAGATTTTGGCTGCAAGGCGCAAAAGAGCAGCCGAGCGACGAGAACGACGATAGCAAAACAAATGTAAGGGAAGAAAGCATCTTGTCTCCTCTTTACCTGACAGGAAAACTCCGCCTTTGTACGTAACCCCGCCCCGAAGCCCCAGTTGGCCCTCCTTGGCCCAAGGTATTCGGCGGGCCGAAAAAGGCCGGACGCTGGCCCCAAGGAAGCCCCGCTTTGGCCCGATTACGCCCCGGAAGTGATAGTGGAAACGCGACTGGCCTTGGCTCGCCCTGGCTCGCTCGCTTTAGGCGCGATAGTGGAAACGCGGCTATTGATACATGAAGTCCCTGATCATCAGTGCAAGTCCTGTGGTTTTATCTAATAAACTTTTTTATAAGTTTATCTGTGTTGCTAAGCAGGTAAAAACAAACCCTCACCTTCAGTCATGGTGCAGATGCCTGACTGAAAGAGGTTTGAGTCAGTGAGGGGGGCAAAACCCACTTGCACACTTAAATAACACTTGCATAGTGACTTTTTATTATTACTTCTTGAGTTATCATCCTTGTAGTCCCTGTATATGCTTTGACAGTACACTTCACCTTGTGTTGTTGCAAGAAAGCATGACTAAAACGAAAGAGAAACCTGTACAGTACAGAATGTTTCAGAGATGGAGTGTCAAAAAGAGATGGATAAAGATGGTAAAGAGTCGGTAAATATGTATAAAACAGCCTGTAAATGTGTGATTTTTAGATTGCAGAGTGCATATCACTCACACACATTCTTTCACACACAGTCTTCTTTCTCTCTCGTGTCCTTCATGCCCTCCAGGTGACTGTTAAACTGCTGTTAAAAGACGCTCTTTGTCCGCCTCCATTCTTTTCTCCCCCTCTTTCCCTCTCTCTCACTCTCACTCTCACTCTCTCTCTCTCTCTCTCTTCACTAAAGAGACTGCAGCAGAATCTCTCTGGCATTTTCAGGCTGAAATGAGGATGATTGTGTTGAAAATTGAGCTCCAAAGCTCCATCAGTCCGGCTGCCCCAGTGCATTGTGGGAGCGTGCATTGGCTCTCCTGTGGGCGCATGGATCAGGGATGTTATTCAGACATTGAAGGGGTTTCATGGCAGGATTTCATGCTGTTAATTACAGATGTAATGGTGTGATTTTCATCAGGGCTCTGCTGGTTGCTTTTGTGAGCCGTTTGTGTGCCGTTACAGTGAATACCCAACGGCCATACAGCCCTCGCTCTGCCAGAACACACACTGTGTTTGCAATAACATGCAGTCATACAAACCAGCGTTTATAGCATGTTATTTTTAAAATTGTATATATTATTCACATTGTGAAACAATGAAGGTTTCAGTTGGGTAGTTGTGTTTTTTCATTAAAAAATGAAGGCTTTTAGTTTTAAAAAGTAGTCAAACTTTTGAGACTTTACATACGAATATATATATTGGAATGTGATTAATAGTGCATCACTATTATCAACAGTGCATCAAACCACCTGTTGGACACACTCTTCTCACACTCTCCATTCCACTCCAAACATACTGCAATTTTAGTGTGGGTGAGAGGCCTTGACAAACCACTTGTCACTGATCACACTCATTTTCTCTCTGTACACACAAGAAACCTTCTTAAGCACCCCATACTTGGGAAATATTGTGCAATTCTGAGTGTGCTCCTCATGTGAGTGGGCTTGACAAACCACCTGTAATTGACAATCTTTTACTCACCATGTGCACGAGAAACCTTCTTAAACACTCAATACATCTTGGGAAACATTGTGCAATGAGTGTGCAGTGCTGAGGTGAGTGGGCTTGACAAACCACCTGTAGGCAACTTTATTACACAACGCATTTTCAGTATGGCTACAGGGGGTGCTCTAGTTGGCATTGTAACTCTTCGACTACTGTAACTCTTAGTTAGAAGATGTTATGCTGTAGACACCTGAACATTTAGAAAATGTAGAGGTTGGATGAATAAATAAATGGATGAATGGATAGATGACTAATGGATAAATAGGAGGATGAAGGGATGGGTGGATGTTTGAGTGGATTGACTCTACAGCTATGGGTGATTTCTATGCTATGGTTGTTATTTGTTACATAGATTGAAAGATGGATGAATGGATGGGCAACATAAAATTGGTAAATAGGTGGATGAATTGATATATAAATGGATGGAAGTATAGATGGATGACTAACGGATAGATGAGATGAAGGATGGATGGATGGATAGATGTGAAATATAATAATTGGATGGATAATATATTGATAAAGATAGATGGCTAGATGGAATAAAATTGGTTGGTGGATAAATGATTAATTGACGTGCTACGAATGATATCTGATAGAAAGATGGATGGATGGATAAATTTATATATAAATAAATTAAAGTATAGATAGATGACTAATAGATAGATAAAACGATGGATGGATGGGTAGATTTGAAATAATAATTAGATTGGATGGATGATAAAAATTGATATATAAACATTACTAGATAGATAGATAGATAGATAGATAGATAGATAGATGACTAATTAATTAATATTTAATGTAGGAGGATGAAGGGATGGGTAAATAGATAAAAGTATAGATGGATGAAAGGATGGATGGGTAAATAGGAAATATAATAATTAGATGGTAATGGATGATAAATTAATATGTAGATAGATATATAGATAGATGGATGGATAGATAAACTAAATAATGAATTGGAGGATGAAGGGATTGGTGGATGGATAGAAAGATTGATGTTGAAATGTTACATAGATAGAAAGATGGATGGATGTGAAATATATTAAAATTAGATGATGGATGGATGATAAATTGATATATAAATGGATTAAATTAAAGCTATGACTAATGGATAGATCCTAATGGATAGATGGAGGGATTTGTAGATGTGAAAGAGGACATCTGAAATGATTGTGAACTGAAAAACTGAAATCTCATGTACTTCTCATTTCGGAGCTGTTAAGAAGTTCCCAGGAGGATTTGAAGTCTGCTTCTCTCTCGTCCTCTATTTAGTGCAGTAATTCACATATTTCAGTGTGGCATCTAAAGCACTTGTGTAATCCAAACCCTCATTTCCCTGTCAAACACCCTGCTAGCTTCTGACAGAAGGTGGTTTTGACACCATGTTGGCGAGAAGTGCTTTAGTCTTGATTTTTATTTTGGCTCTTCGTGTAGGAGGACACTTTTGATGGCGGAATCCCATCCCATCATCCCTTATTAAATGCTACGCACATGAACGTTTTCCTTTACATCGCTACCTCTTTAGTTCATCTGTCTCAAGCACATTCTTCTCAAAGAACGCGTTTATTTCTCATCGCAATAAAAGACGCAGTGGCACAGTCACACCTGTAATTCCCATGGCAGGAGTTCTGCTGCTTCTGCTCCCCCAATTTCCCTGAATATAAAAGTCTGCCGGGATGATGAAAGCCGCTGTAACGTCACGGCTGCTGATGGTCCTGCTCAACAGGCTTCCGTACAAGCGTCTGATTACAGCTGGAACTTTGTGATTTTCAAATGATGTAAGTAAAAGTAACAGCGTCTCGGTTTGATCAACAGAGAGCATGAATTATGACTTTTATTGTTGAGAGGAAAGAAAGAGAGAGAGAGAGAGAGAGAGAGAGAGAACGAGAGAAAGAGGAGCAGGTGCTGGGCTGAGTTAGGAATTTTTTGGCCGAGGACGAGGTTTTGTTTTGTGTGTGTTTCCTGGATGCTCCAGAGGACCGGATTGTTCCTGGAAGACGAACAGAAGGTGGTATTGTGTGTGTCTCTAATCTGCTTACCTGGATCGGCATTCCCTGGACTCGACACAGTCCCCAGCCTGTGTGTGTTGGTGTCTGTTTGAGTCTGATAACTTTGTGGCATATTACAGTATTTATTTGTGCGTGAGGGCTTTGTTAGTTGCGCCATTGATATTCTGCTTTCATTTGGACTGATAGTTGGGAAGAAGATGGTCAGATTTGAAATCAAAAGCTCTCTCTCTCTCATTTATACAAAGCTTTCTCTCCTTCTTTCTTTCCCTCTTTCACTGTCTTATTTATGCATATGTAGTGCCCTTAGAATTGTGTTGTGGAAAACACAGAGTCCTGTCATTAAAATGGAATTTACTCCGTGACATGGAGTGTCACTGAACATGGGATTCTTCCAATTATAAATAAGTAGCACTGTATCCCTAATCACAGCAAGATACACTAGTGGCTGTGAATATTATAGCACTTCTACAAGTATGTGTGAAACTGTGAATGAATGGTGTAGTTTTGTCATGCTCAACACATGCTGTACACTACCTGACATCAGTCTTGTCGTCGATCCCAGTTGTAAGAGCAACAAATAATAACTTGACTTCTAGTTGATCATTTGGAAAAGTGGCATCACAAATACTGCAGAACACCTATTGGAACCCACATGGACCCAAGATTCTCATAAAAATCAGTCAAGTTTGGTGAAGGAAAAATCATGGTTTGGGGTTACATTCAGTTTGGGAGTGTGCGAGAGATCTGCAGAGTGGATGGCAACATCAACAGCCTGAGGTATCAAGACATTTGTGCTGCCCATTACATTACAAACCACAGGAGAGGGCAAATTCTTCAGCAGGATAGCGCTCCTTCTCATACCTCAGCCTTCTCATCAAAGTTCCTGAAAGCAAAGAAGGTCAAGGTGCTCCAGGATTGGCCAGCCCAGTCACTAGACATGAACATTATTTAGCATGTCTGGGGTACGATGAAGGAGGAGGCATTGAAGATGAATCCAACGAATCTTGATGAACTCTGGGAGTCCTGTCTTTTCGAAAACTCGTTATCATAAAATGCTGGTTTACTTGAGAAAATTGTGACTGAAATTTTTAACCGCTATTACCAATGTACTACAGCAGTAGTAATAATGCAAAAACGTATTACAATTCCAACTTTTGGTCAATCTGACAATCACGCCATTGGCCAGTCAACCTGTCTGTCATTTTGTCTGTCGATTGGTACATCTCTGATGGTTGTTCTTACTACCAGTTGGTTGGTCGGTCCGATTGTCAGTTCTTCTGTCCGTCCATCCGTCTGTTGATCCCATCTGTTGATCTGTCCTTTCATCCATCTGCCTGTCTGTTGATTGGCTTATCTATCATTCCATGTGTCGATTGGTCTATCTGTCGGTCCATCTGTCTGCTGGTTGTTCTTACTGTCGGTTTGTTAGTCGGTCTGATTGTCAGTTCTTCTGTCAAACCATCCATCTGTCAAACCATCTGTTCATCTCGTCTGTTCATCTGTCCATTTTATCCATCCATCCAGCCTGTCTGTTGATTGGCCTGTCTATCGTTTCCAACTCACAGATTGACAAACAGACGGAAGAACTGACAGACCGACCGATAGAAGAACCAACTAACAGCCTGACAGATAGAAGAACTGAGAGACCAACTGACAGAAGAACAGATAAACGTGCCAACAAACAGAAGAACTGACAAATGAACTGACAGAAAAACTGACTAATATACCAACAGACAGAAAGACAGAAGAACCGACAAACGGACTGACAGAATAACTGACAAAAGTTCTGAGAGACAAACAGAAGAACTGGGAGACCGAACAACAGAAGAACTGACTAACAGCCTGACAGACAGACAAAACAACTGACAAACAGACTGACCGACTAACAAAAGAACTGACAGATGAACAAACAGATGAACTGAAAGTCAGACAGAATGATAGATAGACCGATGGGTGGACTGACAGATAGATGATTCGACAGACAGAACAATAAACTGGCCGTTCGACAGACGGGCATATGGATGAAATGACAGATCAACAGACGGTACCAACAGATTAGTTGTTGATCTCGTCTGTCGGTCTTTCCTTTTATCCAACTGCCTGTCTGTTGATTGACCTGTCTATCATTTCATCTGTCGATTGGTCTATTTGTTGGTCCACCTGTCTGCTGGTACTTCTTACTTTCGGTTGGTTGGTCAGATTGTCAGTTTTTCTGTCTAGCCATCCATCTGTCGAACAGACTAATCTGTTGGCCCCGTCTGTTGATCTGTCATTTCATCCATATGCCTGTCTGTCGAACGGCCTGTTTATTGTTCTGTATGTCGATCTGTCGAATCTGTTGGTCCGCCCATCTGTCTGTCATTTTGTCAGTCTTTCAGTCGGTCAGTTTGCCTGTGGACCTGTTTTTGAGTTCTTCTGTCTGTCAGTTGGCAATTTGTCTGTCTTTTGATTGGTCCGTCAACCAGTACTTCTGTTTTCTGTCAGTCCTCCATCTGTCTGTCATTTGGCCAATTGGTCAGCCTATCTATCATTCCGTCTGTGGATTGGTCTGTCTGTCTCACTGTCTGTCTGTCGAATTTGGTTTAGATCCACAATAAGAAACCACATCTGACTGTGCTTAACAACAAAATGGGCCTTTTTTTGGTACTCTATGCCTAACAAGTTTCTTTGGAGCCTGGTAATATTTGGACAGTTTTTTTTTGTTTGTTTGTTTGTTTGTTTGTTTTTTTGCAGAGAACTTACAAGAATAGAGGCAGACGAGCTGTTTTGGGTAGCCATCTTCCCAGGAAATGAAAATACTGCCTCTCAATTGTCATCGAAGGCAACCTTTCACCTTTTAATCTCCTGAAGCTAATGTATATGCTGTAAATATACAGACCTGTGGGAGAGAATCCGGAGACCTTAACACAGGTTAAACTCTCTCAGATTGAGGCCAGCGTTGAGGAATGCTGAATCCACAGTGTGTTCGGTTTATCAAATACATCCTTGTGCAAACATATATTACTTTCCTGGCTTATTCTGTATGTGTGTGTGCTATATCTTCTAATAGCTTACTGACCTGTGCGATGTGCCCTAATAAATCCCCTTCTGCTGAAATCCAGATATGCCATCGGAGAGATTTACTTTACATGTACTTGGGAAGAAATATATTATATTAACAGACCCAAATAAAGTGCATTAATCTGCACGTATGTGACCTGGGATGGTTTAATGTAACACTGGAGCATTTGAGATCTTTCTGACACATCCTGCTGTAGTTTTTGTGTTGATACTGTATTGAATTCCACAATGAGCAGCCTGAAATGTTTGCTCAAGGCAAAAAGATTCCTCTTCCTGCTCTGTTATTCTTCAACATGAGCCGGACTTATTTTGGGAAGAGCCGGTGGCTTTCAGATCACAGATTGTCCTCAGAAAGGTTTTGTCCAGCACTCTTGTCTCTCCTCAAGTGCTTGTGACATTGGCCGGGTCCACAGCTGTCCAATTATAAATCCTGTTTGTCTGTTTTGAGTGCAAACCTATTGTCCGTTTGTTGATCAAGGAGTGTGTAAATATTAGGCAGTGGAAATGTGCATTTAGTCTGCGGGGAACTGTTTTCTTATTAAACAAGCGCTGGCAGCTTCTCAGGGCGATTCTTATAAATTTCTAATGCACTGAGCATCACTAACAGCTGTTTCCCTCTAGCAGCTGAGAGAGAGAGAGAGAGACAAACTACACACCTCCTGTCAGCATCTCATTCCTTCTTTGCTATGACTTGCGAAATAAGAAAATCTAAAACAGTTTTTTTTTCAAGTTTGAATTGGACCTGTCAGTTAGTTTCTTTTGTTGTTGTTGGGGGAAGGTACAGTAGGTTTAAAATATGAAATAAATTGAATATATAATTTGGTAAACTAATTGGAACTAAAAATATTTTTAACTATACAAATTATATTAGTTGACTTTTTAAAGAGCCCCTATTATGGGTTTTTGAACATGACCTTCTTTACAGTGTGTAACACAGCACCAAGTGAATGAAAACATCCAGCTGAAGGTTAAATCTGAAAGTGCACCGTGATTAAATAGATTCTTTAATGAAATAGTCGAATAAATGAATCGTGTTAGGTTTGGACCTTTTGCCTGAATGCATCAACGTTGAGACAGTAAATCACCAAATATGCAGTGCGGATCTGGTAGAACATGAACGTGCCTTTCCCTTGAAACACTAGAGGAGTGCGGGGATTATGGGGCTGATCATGACACAAAGACGACAATCACTGACAGATGGAAATTCGGCTGAGGGGAATCAACTTAAACTAAGGGTTAAAGTTCATTTTTACAATAATACCACAGTATAGCCAACCTGGTGTGGTGTTTGTTCCTGTCATTTTTCAGATTTTTGATACTATAACCTACGCTGCAGTGCCGTATTCATCGGCCGTTTGTTATTAAAGGAAGGAGCAGCAGAGACTATTATGTATTGTTTTTTTTTGGCCTTGCGTGTCAGTAACTGTTACAGTTCATATAGTCCAGTTTCTTCTTCCTCTGGATCATAACATATAAATTGATGCCTCGTTTTCTGAATTTAATTGTGTTTTGTAACTTGTAATCGCTCCGCACTTATCTATTATAGATCAGTGCTTGTACAGTTCTGTATCTCTCAGGTTAAATCTTTATGGGACTATTAACATATTGAATCCAAAACCCTGTTGAAAACTTTTGCCTTTATGTGGATTAATACAGTATATGTGTCATTGTTATTACTTGGGGTTAGGTTTAAGAGTAGAGCACTATGCTGGTGTTTAACTGAATTGCTTTAATGCACTCTTGCGTTGGGCTCTCACATATACTCTGTTGCTGAATACTTCATAACCGTGGTGGTCGTTTCTCTCTGTCTCGCACTGAACCCAGTCGACCAATCACAACAGACTGGGTCATAGGACCAATTCGTGTTGCTGAATAAATCATCTGGGAGTCGTTGGGATGATTAGGTAAAAAATAAATGCATATTATAAGACAATGAAAGTGTTTTTTGACCTTGCATGCATATCAGCCTGTTGTTGGAGACCCCAAAATCAAAATATGACCTTTATAATGCATAATTGAGACTCTTTAATATTTTGCGCTGTTGCCTCACAGCAAGAAGGTCGCTGGTTCGAGTCCAGGCTGGGTAAGATGGCATTTCTGTGTGGAATTTGCATGTCCTCCCTGTGTTGGTGTGATTTTCTCCAGGTTCTCCGATTTCCCTAAACTACAGGGTTCTCGCGGGGTCTTAAAAAGTCTAAAATTGAAAAATGTAAATTTAAGGCTTTAAAAAGTCTTAAATTCGCTGTTCTAGGTCCTAAATATTTTTGCACCGGTCTTATTTTTGCGATGTCCATGTAACGCTACATCTAATGCTCATTTAAATAATTTTTTCTATTAAAAAAAAACTAATTTTGTGCTTTTACATTTTCTCTCGCGTGTTTTTGATATTGTGATAGAGATCTTAAATTGAATACTTAATGGTCTTAAAAAGGTCTTAAAAAGTCTTAAATTTGACATCATATTATCTGCAGAGACCCTGAACTAAATTGGTCGTATTGTGTGTGTGAATGTGAGAGTGGGTGTTTCTCAAAAATTGTGCTAAAAAAAAATCAATTAAATAGGACACATTGTAATTTCATTCTACAGTTTAAAGCTGTATTACACTTTTAATATTGTGATGCTTAAAAAACCTCTTTAATTTTTATTCTATATATGCACATGCAAATCAAAATAAATAGCTTTTGTTCAAGACTCTAGTTTATATTTGATTTATATACCAATTTATTGAAGATTGTAAAACTTAAACACTCTGAATCCTTTTGTTGTATCTGTCAATAATCATACAATAAATGAATGTTTAACATGTCTCAATTGCACTGGAGGAGCTGTAAATCTGCGAGTGGTTCATAGAGAGCTGTGGTCTTCAGTCAGTCAGACAGACAGACGTGTGAATGACTGTGAATCAGGAACACTGGACGGCACTCATCGCCTCATCTGGATCTCCGCTTTGACAGATAATTTCGATCAGATCCAGACGTCAGGAGTTTCACTCGCTCTAAGTAAAGATCTGCGTTCAGAGACTATTGCTAACAGATTTTCTTGCGTAGATTCATTTAACATTAAACAGTCCCGATTTCCCTGGCGATCTAATTCTGCATCCATAATTGCATCTTTTGAATGAACACAAACGACTCCTTTGAAAGAGTCGTTGATAACAGTAATATTTTCTACAGATGAGCGGAGCTGACAGACTGTCAATCATTCAAACAGTTAATCTCTTATCGGTGCAGTGATTGCTTTTGGCGTGGCGATGGTGACGCGCTGCTAATTGAGCTGAACGTGAATCTGCTTTCTCCTGTGCGATTGCATCTGTCGCACGCTTGTCAGTGGCTTGAATTGGATTGACGGGCTCACAGACCGTATATATATGCATGTGTGGTTTCCGGGATCCCCTTTGGTGTCATTTACATTTTGACGAGGACACTTTCTGCTCGTCTGTTTTTCTTGTTTGAGCGATTCACAGAAAATCAATCACTTTTTGCAATGCTAAATTGAGTCACAGAAGCTATTAAGTGGCTTAACTGTATGGTGTGATTGAGAGGCGGAGACTCTCATGATTATTAAATGAGGCGTTTGCTCTGGTGAGGAGGATCAGCATTTTTTTAGTGCGTTTAGCAGTCGATGAGTCCATCCAGAATAGGGATGTTTGTTGGGGCTGACCTGAGTATTTCAGAAACTGCTCATCTACTTGGATTTTCATGCACAACCATCTCTAGGCTTTACAGAGAATGGTCAAGACAATCTGCTGCAGGTAATTTAAGTGACTTTGAACGTGGCATGGTTGTTGGTACCAGACGGGCTGGTCTGAGTATTTCAGAAACTGCTGATCTACTGGGACTTTCACGCACAACCATCTCTAGGGTTTACAGAGAATAGTCCGAAAAAGAGAAAATATCCAGTGAGCGGCAGTTCTGTGGGCGCAAAAACCTTGTTGATGCCAGAGGTCACAGAGAATGGCCAGACTGGTTCCAGCTGATGGAAAGGCAACAGTTACTCAAATAACCACTCGTTGCCACCGAGGTATGCAGAAGAGCATCTCTGAACACACAACACATCCAACATTGAGGTGGATGGGCACCCACACTGAGTGCCACTCCTGTCAGCTAGGAACAAGAAACTGAGGCTACAATTCGCACAGGCTCACAAAAATTGCACAGTAAGATTGGAAAAAGGTTGTCTGGTCTGATGAGTCTCGATTTCTGCTGCAATATTTAGACGTACCAGTGAGTCAGCATCTACCTTTAATAATGTTAAAGAGGTTTAATATGTATTAATTAGATTATAAACCTTACCATTTTATTGGAGTGCAGTAAGTGCACTATTCTGTGCTTCTGAATGGCTGTATTTAAATTTATGTAGTGTTTCATTTGGTGCAAACAGCTAAATTATTCATCACTGCAAATTTAGTCACGTATTGTGTTGTTAGGACACGGGGTTACAATGTAACCTGATCACCTAATGTTTACGGTTGTAATATTTATATTATTTGCTAATTAATAACCTCATGTGGAACTCTGTCTCATTTTGGAGTCTGCTACTGTCCACCGGATGTCGCATTTTGGTTGCGGGTGCATACTTTGAGAGCGTTCATGACTGAATAAATCACACCAAACCAGCAACTCGGGATGCTGAAATATAATTTTAAACCGCCATTGGGCGGGTTAAATAACCGAACCAAAGTCAGACGTTCCAGCACGTAATGCACATTTTCAAAGCAGAATATCTGACTTCAGCATAGTTTTTCAGATAAACAAGAATGTTCACTTGGCATGTTTCTTACATTTCTGCAAAAATGTTATGGTATTTTTATTGTTTAGAAGAGTCAAAAACTTACATACAGCACCTTTAATTACTAATATACATGGTCAATAACAGTAGCTGCGTTTCCATCTTCCTAAAATAACCTTGGTTGGAAATGCAAAGATGCGCAAAATTAAATGTTTTGACAAACCGTGAACTGTTTTGCATAACATTGCGTTTCGTCAACGTTTTCTAAGATGCTAAGTTATTATTTATGAAAAAAGGCCTTCTCCTATTTTTCTCTTGATATTTGCTGCCAGTTTATCAGGAAGTGATGATTTTGTTCTCTTTGGCTGGACATGTTGCTTTATTCACAAATGTTTTGTGCATAAATTTGATTAGCAACTTTGGATGAAAACATGGCTAGTGTGTCAGATCACTGTTAACTACACTGAAAAAAAATAATCAAAGATGATTCCTTGGATTTACTCAATTTTTTCACGTTAAGTGGTTGTAAACAATTTATTTGGGCTGAATTTAAACAAACAAATTAAGTTAAACATTGCTCAATTTAATTTGTTTGTTTAAACTCAACACAAATAAATTGTTTGCAACAGTTTTGCATGCAACCCTTTTTTTCAGTGTAGTGCACATGTGCATTCATGAGAGCAAATAGTTTCTGTCATATTACAGTAAGCAATATATAGTTTCTTCCTAAATGTTCATATGATATTGTGCACATTATAGAAAAATCTAGCGAAAAGGCCAGTGTTTACTCATGATTGTCCATGGCATGTTAAAAGCTAATTCTACTTAGCCCGCTTCATTAGAGTACCTCACATAGACACAACACAACATCTCTGAACTGTGAACTAATGCCATATTCTCAGTCTCCAATCATAGCACTGGGGAGTTTTTAAAAACACATTGAGCTTTCTTCATTTTTCCCTAATGCCTGCTGTGCATTGTTTGCATGCTAATGATGCCCATGCTTAATCAACCACCAATAAGGTTTATTGATATTGGAAACCATCAACAATCGATTGTCGTTTAATCGCTGGCGTCCCCAGTCCAGACATTGGCACTCTCCGTCTCTGTCTTTGTGTCAGGAATCAGAGCAGATCACAGAGTCTCTTTGATACAGGTGTGTGCCGTGAGAATGGAGAGGAAAGCTCTTTGAAAGCAGGAGGTCTCGGCTGCTGGGCTCTCCATTGCTGTCAAGAGTTGAAGGAACAGCTTTTATATATATCGGCACTACCTTAACACACACTGGCACACACAATATTCTCTTTTTTCTTTCTGTAACCCCTTTTTTTTCCCCAAAGCGCTCCACCCCTCGTATCTTCTGAAGAAAGGTTCCCAGGAGACTCTTTCCTCATCCCAGTTTCATTTTTTTATTTCGGTAAATGTCACATCTCTTCTTTGTCCCTTTACAAAACCATTTTTTTGTCTTTTCTGCTTTGCTTTGTTCTCGTCTCTTTCTATCGTTCTCCCCCCCCCCCTCTCTCTCTCTCTCTCTCTCTCTCTCTCCATCCATCCCTCCATTTCTTTACAACTCATTTTCCCTCCATTGTGCGTGAATAGAATGACTCAATCCTCATACACAGGAAACAACATATCACTAAAAACAAGTCCTATCTATCCATCTACCCATCCATCCATCCATCCATCCATCCATTGTTCCGTCCATCCATTGTTCCATCCATCCATTGTTCCATCCATCCATTGTTCCATCCATCCATCGTTCCATCCATCCATCCATCCATCCATCCATCCATCCATCGTTCCATCCATCCATCGTTCCATCCATCGTTCCATTGTTCTATCCATCGTTCCATCCGTCCGTCCGTCCATCCATCCGTTCTTTCTATTTAGCATTCTAAAGTTCACTCTTTGGTTCTCTGTCAATTAAGGCTCTATATATTGTTCTTTATATCTGTCTTTCTGAGAGAAATTATAAACAGCAGTGTTCTTTTTTTATTATTATTATTAACAATAGTGTGGAAATGCATTACCTGCATATGATTAATGCATTTAGTTTCATTTGTTTTCTTGATGAACTGTTGACATGCTGTTAATATAATGCCTTATTTGCATTCTTATGTTCATGCATTGTTGGCATGCTCTAGTTGACAAATAGCTGCAAGCTACAAAAAAAAGAAAAATTGTTGCAAAAGAACCATGGGCACTTTAAACTTACTTTATTATCGTTATTTGTTTCATTATTAATCTGTTTAAGTTAATTAATGAGTTTAATTGTTATTTGGTTACATATGAATTGTTGAACTGTGGAAAGGCTGCGTCCGAAGTCGCATACTACTCAGTATCTACTGCATTTGAATTTAAACGTACTACTCGGCTGTTAGAAAAGTATGTTCTATATAGTATGAATGTGAGCAGATGTACTACATCCGTCATTTTGTCATGATCACGTGACCTACCTGCGTGAGTTACGTCACTTCCATTCATGAATTCTCTCGCAGGGCATCATGGGATAATGCAGCGTGCATGGGATGCACACTTCAGAATCTCACCAGAAGTAGTAAGTCATCTGGGTACTTCTCGCATACTTATTTTTCGAATGCTATGAATTCATACATATTTGGCTCACATATCGGCATAAAACTGTGTATAGTATGGAAGTATGCGATTTCGGACGCAGCCTAAGTGTTATTTTACGTTACAAAACCCAACGTCTGGGTCTAGGAGTAATAAAAAATATGTATAATAAAGACTTTTGCATGTGGTATATTTTATTTGCAAATCAATACAAAATATTGCCGCGAATTTTAAGAAAAGCTGCAGCAAATTCAGTTATTTTAGGCCTCAAAAATTTGAAAAAAAGTTCTGCGAATTCCTGGAGGCACTGTACGGCGCTAACGTGAACCCTCCCCAATCTTAACCTTAACTCATGTAGCTTCCTTATTTCACCAGTGCTTTCTTAGCACCTATTTTGAAAGTATATTAAACTAAATTATATCATTATTATTCTATTAGATTAAATGATTATGCATATATTACACTAAATTCATGTAATTACATTTCAAAATTAAAGCTGGATTATAAATGTCACAGCAGTTTCTCGGCAGTAAAACTGGTATTAAATTAAAGTAACCCTTTATTTTTTTTCTCCCAGAAAGTTTGAGATGTTGGGTTATAGTTTGTATAAATATTGTGACATTGTGACAACCAACCAATACCAGTAAATTTTGACTTTGTAGAGACATTTTTTTTTTGCTTCCCATGAGGGAAACGGCTCATAAATCATACACACAATAAGGTGAAAATGTAATGCAGATAGTTTCCTGTGAGGGCTGGGTTTAGGGGTCGGGGAAGAGAATACACAGTATAGTAAAAATCAAGAAGCTCTCTCCTATAAAGATTGCTCTGTGTGTTTGTGTCATCATTAGTGTTGAGAGAAATTGATGCAGCAGTTGTTTAATCCAGCTGTACTCAACAGGAAGCCTCTGGCCCTGCCGTTCAATAGACCATTGAAAAGCTGTGAAACTCTCCACAAGTACCTGAGACTGTCTTTGGCTTCCGTTTCCTTTCTCTCACATGCTTGTGCATTTTCTCTCTCTCTGACCATTTCCTCTTTCCCTCTCTCCTCCTCTCTCTGTGTAAGCTCTTGGGGCGGACCCGCGTCCTTTCAGTTTTCAGATTTCATTTCAGGTCTTTTATCTCCAGAGGACAAAGCAGCCCACTGGCCCTTATCAGAGACACACACTCACGTATAACACGCATACACACACATACACACGCACACACTCTCTCTCTCTCTTTGTCTAGAGAGAGCTGTCAAGAGCTGTTTGATGGACTGAAAGATGAAGACCTGCCTCTCCATCCTCCTCTCAAACACATCCGTCACGCACACACACACCCTCACACAGGTTCTGCTTACCTGCAGGAGATGTAGAGATTCATAAAGTGTGCTGAGATCATCTCTATTCATTGATATCAGTTGTTGTTATTATTATTATTATAACGCTACAGGAAAGTTGCACAATACATAAACATTCTTGCCTTTCACCTCAATGAGGGAAAAGTAGTGCTTATATTTCCAGTTTGTGAATGCTACCTTTAAACTTGTTGGATTTGCCATTGTTCTGACTCCTGGATGTTGGTGTGTATGACTATGCACGTGCTTAAACACCCACCCTACTCTGCCTCTGATTGGCAAACGATGGAAATATACTCTATCTAAGCCAATCACCACATTCTCAGTTACACCACATTCACAAAAACACCAATCATCATCACTGGTTGTCCTGCCCCAGCCCCAAACACACACACACCCCAGAGAAAGAGAGGTCCCATGGCTGAGAGAGACGCTGCTCGCTTGAAAACCGCTTTGGTGTTCTTAATTATAGTAACGCACATTTTATTGTAACAGTAATGGCGTTGTAATGGGGGAAACAGTAATTCAATTGATTACTTGTTACTGAAAAAGTATCTCCATTAGCAATGCCATTTATTTAAAGTGCCGTCATTCCCATCACTGTTATTAACAGGATCAAATGATGGACAGTGCATTTGTTACGATATTTATTCATCTTTGCTAATGAAAAGTCATTTGTTGTTGGTTCATGCTGCCAAGTCTGAATTTGGATGTTAATAAACCATTAGTTAATGTTGAACTATGATTAATAAATGCTGTACAAATATTGCTCATTATTAGTTCAAGTTACTAAATATGTTAACTAACATTAACTAATGACACCTTATTGTACAGTGTGACTTATTATTATTGTGATTATTGTTATCATTATTAGTGTTACTGCAAATGGACCATCTTTTGCTCTTTATCACTGTCGTTCACTATTTTCCAATTTGCTTAACTAATCAAGAATTATTAATCAAGAATTATTATTACCAAAATAAATCCCTAAATATAAAATCCGTTTTGAAAACAACACCAAATAAATGTCTGACCTCAAAGTATTGGTATAGTTCACTGGTCATCCATCACAAGAAGTTTGGCCAGAGGAGAAATGGTCGTGCAAAACTGAGCCTGGTTTCTTTCACGTTTTTTTTTTCCTTCACTTTTGTCAATTGGTTAAGTTTTGTTCTTCACCACTGGCTTGCTTAATTCGTGACTTGTGGAGCTGCGCATCGATGGATTTGCTTTTCAGTGTTTGGACTTTCAGCAGTGAAAATTAAACCACACTGAACTGAGAAAAACTGAACTTTAACTCTGAAAACTAGACTGAGACACTTTCAGTTTACTAGAACTTTTGTGTTAAGCTGCTTTGACACAATCTGCATTGTAAAAACACGATAGAAATAAAGATGAATTGAACTGAATTGAATTGAATTGAATCCATCATATGGGCCCAGGTACTGCATAGATGAATAGTATTTTTTATAAATCTTGTGTCAGTCTTAACATAAGAAGCAGTGAAGTTTTATTCTTGACATGTGGCACATTAACTGTGTTCAAGGACGCTTTAGCTTTAAAGGAATTCTCCACTATTTTGGGCCGTTTTACAAGTCCTCTAGAGTTAAATAATTTGATTACAATCGACTGTTTAACTCTTGATGATTTCATAAAATGAGCCTATTTTCAAAAAAAAAGTGGAGGGTTCCTCTAATGTATGCCTGGTTAGAGCTGCATGATTTATTAAAATACATAACTGATATGGCAATATGGGTCAGCGCTATTGTCTTAGTGCACAAACTGTGTTGTAAATATATGATGCGCTACTGGTTTTAGGATGAAGGGAGTTCATCAGGAATTCATTCAGGATGATAGGGAAATTATATACCCATACTGTATGCATGTAAATGAGAAAGAAATTCACTATGAAACTTTGAGCCATATTCTATTTTCCAGCAACTAGTCAAAATATATGTGAAATATTGTTGTTATAATTATTATTTTAAATTTTCATTACAATAGAGGTGCTAAATTTCTTGTTTTGTACATTATTTACATTTGTATTATAATCGCATAAATCAAAGGGTGAACATTATTCTGTTATATACAAAAACTTGTGTGTATTCACTAACTGGCCACTTTATTAGGCACACCTTACTAGTACCGAGTTGGACCCCCTTTTGCTTCAGGACTGCCTTAATCCTTTGTGGCATAGATTCAACAAGATACTGGAAATATTCTCAGAGATTTTGGTCCATATTGACATGATAGCATCACGCAGTTGCTGCAGATTTGTCGGCTGCACATCCATGATGCGAATCTCTCAGCCTGAAATGTTGATACAAGGCAGGATGGATCCATGCTTTCATGTTGTTGACGCCAAATTCGGACCCTACCATTCGAATGTCGCAGTTGTTAAAGTTCTATTAGCTGGCCATTCTCCTCTGACCTCTGACATTAACAAGGCATTTACACCACAGAACTGCTGCTTACTGGATATTTTCTCTTTTTCAGACCATTCTCTGTAAACCCTAGAGATGGTTGTGCGTGAAAATCCCAGTAGATCAGCAGTTTCTGAAATACTCAGACCAGCCCATTTGGCACCAACAACCATGCCACGTTTAAAGTCACTTAAATCACCTTTCTTCCCGATTCTGATGCTCGGTTTAAACAGTCTTGACCATGTCTACACGCCTAAATGTATTGAGTTGCTGCAAGTTGCACAGGTGTACCTAATAAAGTGGCCGGTGAGTGTAAATTAATAAAATATTGCAATGTGCATCTCAGAAAAAAACGAAGTACTTCACATATATACTATGACCTGTTTGTTGGAGGACTGGGGAGTTTGTCTAGATAAAAGTTTATCATGTTTAAATGAGAAGAGATTTTGTTGTTACCACTTCTCTCTTTATGATCAACATACACCTGAAATGAGAAATGAACCCTGTGTTGCTCAAATTGAATTTTAAAGCAATAAAACTCATATACAAATATTTAGGACATCGACGACACACTGTTTAAGGCAAACAAATTATACGATGACTTGTGGACGTGTTTGAAAATGATTGATCAGCTCACAAACTGGCACACACACCCCACCTACAACACAAATATGTGCTTTTATGAAATATCTGCACTTCAGCATAAATCACCATTAACATCTGAACGTGTGTGTTTGTGGGGTGTTCTGTCACACCAGCGAAGGCTCATTACACACAGAGTGATTTTTCTGTGCTGTGTGAATGTCATGAGATGGAGAGATAGATGCAGATCACACACACACACACACACACACACACACACACACACACACACACACACACGCACACAGAGTTGCTAATTTTACACTGTGGGGTTGGTTTGATAAAACGTCTATTGCTGGACTCTGTGTGCCAAAAGCTTTCTTGCTGAAGCTGATAAAGATGTCCTGAGCCAAGAGTGACACCAGCATGTGGTTCGCATGGTAACAGGGGTGTGTTTATATATACGTATATGTATGTGTGTGTGTGTGTGTGTGTGTGTATTAGAGAAAGTCAGCAGGTCAGACTAATGAAGAGCCTCGTTAACAGCAGAGGAGATGATTAGG
>NC_079444.1:37426542-37456542 GCF_903798145.1 Danio aesculapii
GCTTTTACACACACACACACACACACACACACACACACACACACACACACACACACACCCATCTGAAACAAAAGAGGAGGAGACGGAGGTTTTCACGAGTGTTAGGAGGATTTCACAGGGCTCCAGTTAATGGTGTGACGTTACTGCAGTCCATTCACTCTTAATGCCTCTGTAGTGTCATATTCACTAGAGCTGTTCTGAGGCCAGTTTTACTGTTAGTCGGAGCATTTAAGGCAGCTTTTTCATTATGTCAAGCTCTCTTTGGACTAATTCCAGTCTTGGTTTACATGTTTCTGTTTTCATTCATCAGGTTTCTAATACAGGGTGTCCGCTGGCTCTTAAACTATCAAAAGTTGCTAAATCAGTGTGGAGAAATTGAAAGCCCTTAATAAATATTAAAAAGTCTTAAATGCTATTTTGCAAGGTGTTAAATTTTATATCATTTTTGATTATGCAATGTATGATTGTATGCTAAAGTTTGCCTGAATTAAATCTGCCAATATCAGGATGCTGTGTAGTTTATAAAATCAACAAAATCCTGCTAGATTTGACATCATGCTGCTTTGTTTACTGCAGTTATCATTATTTCTGCAGTTCTGTAGACGCCAACCTGATGAATTAACAAGATTTAATAGATTTGTATTCAGTATATGAATAATGTTTTAGTTTTGGATTAGTTTCTTACATTAATATTTAGTAAATATACTGGAGGTTAAAATCTCGCAAGTGTTTCTAGTTGAAACCTAAAGTGGTTATAAGGTCTTAATGTATGGAAAGAGTCTTTAAAAGGTATTGAATTTCACTCCCTGATTCCTGTATATGCTCTGTAATAAGTATTAGTGAGATTTTTAGTATTTTCTTAGAATTGGCAGCAAAAGCACTATGCCATTTAAAGGTGCTGTATGTAAGTTTTTGACTTTTCTAAAGCATAAAAATGCCATAATATGTTTGCAGATATTTAAGAAACATACCAAGCGAACTTTCTTTATCTGAAAAACAATTCTGAAGTCAAATATTCTGCTTTGTGCATTACGTGCCGTAACGTTTTTTTTTTGTTATTTAACCCGCCCAATGCCAATATTTCAGTACCCCGGGTTGCTTTTGTAGAAAACAGCGTATTTCATTCATTCAGTCAGGAAGGCTCTCAAAGGGTGCATCCGCGACCGAAATGTGACCTCCGGTGGACAGTAGCAGTCTCCGAAATGAGAGAGTTCCACATTATTTAGCAAATAATATAAACTTAAACATTAGGTGAGTAGGTTACATTGCAACCCCGTGTCTTACAACATGTTACGTGATGATACAGTGATGAGCAATTTAGCTGTTTGCACCAGACGAAACACGACAGAAATTTAAATACAGCCAATCAGAAGCACAGAATAGTGCACATACTGCACTCCAGCAAAATGGTAAGGTTTAAAATCTAATAAATACATATTAAACCGTTTTAACCTTATTAAATGTAGATGCTGAATCACTAATGTGAATCACAAATGACTGTCACAGTTTTAAAGTTCAATTTCAAAGGGTTATTTTAGTTTCAAGTTCTGAGGTGAACTATCTGATGCTGCATTGCAGTAGTATGGCAATAAATGTCATTTAAAACGGCATTCAAACTCACATTATTAGCATTTAACACTGAATAAAGCACATGAGGTGTACCTGAGCTGATCATTGTTAGTTTGTCTTGTTGTTCAGCTGCAAGACATCGAAGCCGTTTCTAAAATATAAATTTCAGGTATTGGTTAGGACAAAAACTATGTAAAATATTCATAATATTACGTGTCGTTGCTTTTATTTAGAACACGACTTAAATGAGCCTTTAGGCTCGATAGTCAGGCACACTCCTGTTGGTGTCATCAATCTGGCAACCTGCACTTGTGTGTGTTTTAAACCAGGCGTGCAATACCTAGTTTAACCACTGGGTGTCAAACTTGCATATGGCACTTTTAAACCTTTTTTGTCAAGTTTTTATACTTTTTTTTTTAAAGGCAGCATTGTTTATAAATGGATAATAGATACTATTTTGAAATGATTATAATTTCATTTTCATCAGCGGTTACTCTGGTCTTCAGTGTCACATGATTGTCACATGATTTATCAGTAATCATTCTAATATGCTAGTTTTGTTTGCGAGGAGAAATTATACATTTTGTGGCAACTGGAAGATACTTTTTGCTGAATGTAAAGTTCAAAATAACTTGTTTATTTGGAATCGAAATCTTCACAGTTAGTTACTTTAGTAAAGTACAGTAAAATGGAAGTTACATTGATCTTTTTATACTTGTTTTTTTTACTGAATTGGCATTTGATCGCATTTCTCTGCTTCGTAATGTACTAGATTAAGAGTGTGACTGGTAAAATGAAGTGTTATTTGCTAAATAAAGTGGTTTTATGCATTTAGTTTTTCTTTTCTTTTCTTTTTGAGTTGGTTTGTGGTGAATTTGTTTAAAGATATGGTTGATTAGGCATGTTGCTGTAAATGAACAGTTGCGGTACATTGATCAGTCCCATATTTGTGCTCAGCCCATTTGTTATGTTAAAGTTGACATGTAAAAAAACAAAACTGAGCTGCTGTTGAGTCTATATGGTTTGCCATATTCAGCTTTTTAAGTGATGTTACTGTATATGCATTGCCTGAAACTGTTGCCTGTGTAATGCTCATCCCTCTCTCTCAATTCAATTCAATTCAATTCAGTTCAATTTAATAATTGCTTTATTGGTATGACACATTACAAATGTATTGCCAAAGCATTTATAAAGTTTACATAAAAAGGTAACATACATATATTATTTAAAAAAACACAGTACACACAGTAAATAGCAGCAGTAAAAAACAAAAAAATTATATTTATATATAATACTTAAAATAGAAATAATATATAATATTATTAAATATATCATAATATTATTCAATATCACATTATTATTTAATATATCGTATTATTATTCAGTATATCATATTATTATTCAATGTATTGCATTATTACTCTCTCTCTCTCTCTCTCTCTCTCTCTCTCTCTCCCCCTCTCTCTCCCCCCTCTCAGCACTTGCTCACAATTCCCCATTTCTCTCACTAATTACAGATTCAGAATTAATTAGCAGAAATGTCCCTCTAGAGTGCTAATTGTTGAACCTGAGAGGCAGCGTACAGCTCTGGACTTATTCAGTGTTTTCACCTGGCTGTAATTTAGCTCAGAGTGCAGTGTGTGTGTGTGTGAGGATTTCAGAACAGGATCTTTGCAGGTTTATTTGTTTGTTTCCTTTATTAGTCTCTAAGGAATCCAGTTTTATTTGTCAAATTGTTGGTGTATTTTGATCTCAGTGGCCCAACGGCCTTAAAAAAAAAAGTGTGAAGATATATTAAACTACTGATTTCTGCAGCGACCAGAGATTAGTATGACACAGTACCTTTTTTATTACAAGTTTTAATAACTATGTAATTACAACTCGGACCTCTAAAAAATGTCGCTCTGAGCCTATGATCTGTGATTGGCTGACTTGGTATAATGTAGCCGTGATGAATGTTGAGGGATACTTTCTACACCACAGCTATATCACCCTGCAGCCCAAGACCGGTTACTCACTGAAGCTAAGCAGGGCTGAGCCTGGTCACTACCTGTATGGGAGACCACATGAAAAAACTAGGTTGCTGTTGGAAGTGGTGTTAGTGAGGCCAGCAGGGGGCGCTCAACCTGTGGTCAGTGTGAGTCCTAAGGCCCCAGTATAGCGAAGGGAACACCATACTGTCAGTAAGCACAGTTTTTCGTATGAGACATTAAACAGAGATCTTGACTCTCTGTGGTCATTAAAAATTCCATGGCACTTCTCATAAAGAGTTAGGAGTGTAATCCCGGTATCCTGGTCAAATTCCCTCCATTAGCCCATCATGGTTTCCCAATCATCCCAATTCACTAAATTGGCTCTATCACTGTCTCTCCACTCCACCAATAGCTGGTGTGTGGTGAGCACACCGGCGCCGTTGTCCTGTGGCTGCCGTCACAACATCCAAGTGGATGCTGCACACTGGTGGTGGAGTGGGAAAACCCCCCTTATGATTGTGCGCTTAGTGTGTACAGGATAAATGCACTATATAAATACACATTACATTACACTAGAGGAGGGGAACACTTCATCATATATAACAAAACCTTTATTTATGTCCATGCACAACTTAAAAATAATCAAATATGACGGATCACAATAAATTAAGAATTTATAGACAATTTATAGACTTTTTTTTTTCTTTTTGCCATCGCCACTCATATATGTTGTTTGAATGCGTGAAATTACCATAGAAATTCAAGTTACTTGCCTTTTATTGGTGTAACGATTCATGTTAAACCACAGCGCTGCACATGTGCATTGGTTGAGACGTCTTTTTATTGTAAACTGAGTTCCTATTCATTTTGCTGTAAAAAATACAATATAAAGGGAACTGTAATTGTATTTTCAATAGAAAACTGATTTCTGACAGTTATCATTTTTTAAACTTCATAATATTATTGAAGAGAGACAGCTGGAGCGCCGCGTATTTTGGTCGAAGAGCTACATGTGGCTCCCAAGCCATAGGTTCCCTAACCCTGACTTTAGAGTGAAAGTTAATAATTTGCATTTGTTTTTAAGGCCTGTGACTAAGCATTTCAAGCTCATTTAATGCATTTGGGCACAATAAATTAAACGTTTGTACCTTAAAGATTAATTGTACATTTATATAAATATTTACTCAATGAAAACGATAGTCATTATTACATTATACAGTGATCATTTCATTTCTCATGCTAAATACTGTTCGACTCCCCAGAAAGTCATAAGTCATTGTTTATTTAATTTGTATAAATGCTCTGTTATATGTATTTAACTGTGCTTGTCATTTTTGTATTGTATTTTATTCGCATACGTTCCCCTATAAAATTATCCTTATCAATCTAAAATTATGCATTCTTTACAAAGAGATATTCAAATCATCTGTTAAAATTGTATTCATATCACAATATACATCGCAGTAAAAGAAAATATTGCAATGTCAGATATTTTCAGTATCGTGCAACCCTAACACACACTACTCGTAAGCTTGTGCTTATAGAGTGACGATGGTGGAAAGCCAAAGGTCAAGAATATGGTTGTGTTTCCTGAGTGGACACAGACAATGCCTTCACAACAAACGCAACAAGTCCTTTTCTTGTAATAGACTATTTTCAGGCATGTAAGCAATAACAATGGTCCTAATGTGTTTCCGGTTTTAGATTTTTAATTACCATAGCTTCTGACAGTTAAAAAATGACACATATTGATACATGATGTTATGATATTTTAAAAAAGTTATGACTGAATTGCCTCTTATTACAGTTATGAAATAGTTTGATGACAAGCAGGAAATGTTGTGATGGGCCAATGACGACATCACATCGAAATGGTCTATAGCGGAAACTCAAGCAACCTGGCTAAGCATTTTTCAAAAGTGCATTAACTGCCTAGCTATAAAAGGCAGATCATTCACATCCTCAGGTACTTACGCTAGCAGTCAATTACATAATGTCTCTCTAAGTTAGTACAATATTAATAGTTTAATAAACACATATTCAGTTACATCGAAAATAGGATATTTTTTTCTGCAGTAGCCTAAATAAATCTTAAACATTAAAAATACTTTTACATCACTGTATGTACAAATAGATGAATAATTATTAAAAAATGATCTAAAAAAACTGGTTATTTTTACATTGCAAGAGGATCCAAAACTGTATTACTGTATTACACACAGTTAAATCATTAATGTGAATGTGTTAATGACAAATCATAAACATTAGCTACAGCTAATTGTTTAACTGCATTTTGCAACCCAAAGAGGATATTTTCAATTGCAGGGAGCACAATAAGCCAAGAAATTCTTCAACTGTGCTCCTTCAGAACATAGCAGAACAGAAACCAATAGTATTTATTTGTTCTGCAATTTCATTTTATTTCACATTTTAAAAGTAATAATAAAATAGTGTTATTAATTTGTTAAAAAAACACTACAAAACGTGCAGATAAGAGTACCGTTAAAGTACCGAACTGATAAGTGGTATCGATAAAAGTAGTAATACCGTAAAAACCTTAATACCCATCCCTACCATTGACTTCCATAATAGAGAATAAAATGAATGCCAGCAACCCACATTCTTTAAAATAAGTGTGTTCAAAAGAAGTAAACTCATTCTTCAAGTCTCGTGAAGGAGCTCTGGGTGAAACACTTTTGTTTTGTGTTTATTTCATGATTAAAGTTGTTGAACGTTCAGCGGTTCCTGCCTTGTTCTTCCCAGAAATGAGTGTGAGTTTGAACTAATGTTACAGTAGCATCCCACACGTTTCTGTCGTAAACACCAGGAAATAAACTCCACACAGTGGAAAATAGAAACCCCACTGTCTACTAGCATTTCAGAAGTGTTATTGCAGAGCAACACAGCAGAAGTATAAATGCTCACAACAGCATTGGCTACGTGCAGGGGATGCGCCATGGGGTACGCCGAACACTCGAAGAAATTGGGCTTTTGTGGGATTCATTGTGTGCACGCTGCCATCTGAACCAAACAAGCGCACAGAGACTCTGATGCAGTTTGACTGAAATAGCATGTAAAGAAATCAAAAACAGGATATGATGTCATAAGATGCAACGCTTTAAACCATGCATCAAGCCCACCTGTTGCTTTTCTTTTTAGCCAAAATGTTGTTTATTACAGTTCAACACAGCTGCCCTGGAAAAAATAGTTAAATTAAAAAGAGAGAGAAAACACTCACTGCTGTTAATGCTTTTTTCCTGATTGTTAATTGTGTTGGAGCTGCGTTTATTCTAATTAAAAAGGTACTGGAAGGCCACATGTCATTGCTTTAATTTATTAATATCCACATTGATGTTTAATTAAGCAAAGGACTGCTTCTTTATTTTTCAGGGATGCGATTCTTCCGTATAAATAGGCATGTCCATATTTTCTGAGCTCAATGGGGTGACTTCTATAATTTGTGTAATCCCAATCCGTTTTTATTTATTTATTTATTTATTTTGAAGTGTGGAGGGTGTCTCCATCGTCATCAAAACAGACGACCTGCTTCATTCTGGACATATTTTAGGGATGTAATTGTAGACCTACCTAGGCTACTGTGTTTATATCATAATGATATTATGTAGTCCTATAATGGGACGAAGCCGCTGACAGTAAGCAAGCTTATGAAATCGAATCGAATGCGTGTACGGTTGTGCACGCTTTTTCCGTGCTCACATTTGCATGTCACGACCATGTGCGGTCTCTGTACGTTATAAATACAGCTGCAGGACGCACATTTGGTTTTTTTCTGCAAGTCATCTGTCCATATATCTTCATTAATTCAGTGCTACAGTTGGGCACCTCAGATTTAAAACCTGAAAGTGTCATAAGTTTAGATGATACTACAAATGTATTAAAATATATTTTATAATTAATTAAAACTATTAAAAACAGGGACTAAGCCAAAGGAAAGTGTAAGTGAAAGTGATAAGCTCTTATTATTGATAAATTATTTATTTATTTTTCTTGAAGGGGCCGGATTTTTACCCTGAGAAACGCAAGCCTGTTTAATCTCTAGTGGTTCTGTGGAATGGACCAGTGCAAGATTTATTCAACTTTCTGAAAACATAGCCCTATATACATTTCTGAAGATCACGAAATATGTAGCCAGAAGTACATATGGCTGCATTTCGTCTTTAAAATGAACGCTATGGGCGGTATGACGCCATTTCCTTTCGCTCTTACCAGCTGACCACTTACCTGCATGTGGATGACTTTCCCTCTGTGACCAGTTTGTCTAGTAGTTCGCCATGTACATCGGTAGACTTGAGATGCAGAGAGGAGTAGACCATGACAATGGGGTTCAAGTTCAGCTAACAATGGTTACAGAAAGCAGGTTAGACAAAAAACAAATAAATAACAGGGTGAGAATGTGGTAAAATCTGAAAATGTGGTAAAAATCAGACGAGGGATTTTCTTTAGTTGGATTGTTTTTTAAAACTGTCAGTGGGGTTTAGGGAAGTGGGTGGGTCAATCGGTGCTTTTGAAAACACTATTGGTTGGGTTTAGGGAAGGAGGAGGGTGGGTTAGTCAATCAGTCAGTCAGTCATTTAGTCGACCGTGGCCTCTGGTGGATTTACCGAAGAAGAGCAGGCAGGAATGCCACTGGCGAGAGAAATTTAAGATCTTAAAAAGCATACACAGCGGCCTCTGGTGGATTCGGGAAAACAAAAACTGCAAGAAAATGTACCTCATGGGACGTATTTGACGCTCTGCAGAAATGTATATAGGGCTACTAGTTCAGAGTGATCCTGAGTTGGATTTATTTATTTATTCCTGTCTCCTCTTCCACTGAAGAAAGAGTGTGATCCCTGACAGAGCTGGCATTTAAAGCCCACACGCACACACACCGGCGCAGAAGACACTCGAGTGATCTCACATTTCCATTTCTCACCGCTGATCTCTGGCTGTCAGTAAATGTGCTTCACAGGAGACTGCAGGAAACATCTCACACGCCATAGAGCTCTCCTGATCATTACGAGGAACATCTTTTTGTTTGGCCCTCATGTTGATTTTTACACATGAATTGCGTCCTGTGTGTATACTGTAGGTGTGTGCACTGACTAATCTGGCTGTATGAGAAGAGGCAGATCGGTTTAAATGAATGAAATAAACAACAGACTTAATGTAAGAGAGACAGCAGAGCTAATTCCTCCTGGCCGCATCCCAGACGCTCTGCTGGAGCACCTCCCGATTCCAGCGCTCCACATTTTGATTAATCCAGCGAATTATACCAATTACACTCCGCCGGGGATCCGAAAAGCTCAGTGAGCTGCGAATTCAAACAACCAGTGGCGTCCCTTCGGTTCCGATCAGCTCTGGTCATCCCAAATCGAATGCATTTTGGTTTTCCCTGTTGCAATTTGCTCCGTTTCTCTGCTCGCTATTGTTTAAGATGAGTCAGAGCCATGTAAACGAACGACTTTTAAATACTATCACATCCTTTTTATCTGTGTCAGAGGTTCATCTCGGCGTCTCCCGCGAACAAACATGAGTGCCAGCGCCGATATTCTTCATTACAGATGAACTGATCCATTGTGTGCCTTTTAAAAGCGCCGCCGCACACACGCGCAGAGTGTAGTCTGAGTGCCCACCAAAAGCCTAATTAAGTTTAATCAATGCTACTTTATGTTGAGCTCGCATGCGATTCACTTTAAATGTTCAGCGTGGTCTGATTCATCTGGAGGGCTGCTCCCGCTTCGTGCTTTTCAAAAGCACCATTGAAATTCTAATGCAATTACAGAAAGACTGAATACACAAACGGAGAAATCTGCTCTCCCTCTTTTTCTCCTCTCTTCTCCTCTTGCCTCGTTCTGTCTCTCATTTTCTCATCTTCTCCACTGATATTTCCTTTGTCTCTTCTCTTCTCATCAACTTTTTTTCTTGTTGTTTATATCTCCTCCTAATCAATTTTCTTCTGTTTGTGGTCTCTTTTCTTTTTCTTCTATATTATTTTTTAGTTTATTGTTATTTTAGCTCTCCTTTTATTTTGTCCTGTCCTCTACCATTTTTCTCTCCCATTTTCTTTCTGTTTGTCTCTCCTGCCTTCTTCTGATTTTCATATTTATTATCACTATCTATTCTCTCTTTTAATCTCTTGTGTTCACATTTGGTAAGTTTGGTTGAATCTAAAGGTGCTGTATGTATGTTTCTGACTCTTCTAAAGCATAAAAATGCTATAATATGTTTGCAGATATTTAAGAAACATGTTAAGTGAACATTCTTGTTTATCTGAAAAACAATGCTGAAGTCAGATATTCTGCTTTGAAAATGTACATTATGTGCCCGAATGTCTGTCTTTGTTTTAGACGTTTAACCCACCCAATGCCAGTTTAGCCAATTGTATTTCAGCACCCTGGGTTGCCTTGGTGGAAAACAGCATATTTTAATCATTCAGTGATGAAGGCTCTCAAAGCATGCATCCGTGACCAAAATGCAACCTCCGGTGGATAGTAACAGCCCCGAAATGACACTCCGATTCAGAGTTCCACATGAAATCGTTATTAAATAGCGAATATAATAAATAAGAACATAAACATTAGGTGAGCAGGTTACATTGTAACCTCATGTCAAAACATGTTTGCACCAGACGAAACACGACAAAAATTTAAATACAGCCATTCAGAAGCACAGAATAGTGCACTTACTGCACTCCAGCAAAATGGTAAGGTTTATAATTTAATTAATACATATTAAACCTCTTCAACATTATTAAATGTAGATGCTGAACCACTGATATGTGTTGGCTTGCACTGAGTCACAGTTCTAAAGTTCAATTTCAAACAGTGTATTTTATTTAGGTGAACTATCTGCTGCTGCATTGCAGTAGTATGGCAATAAATGTCTTGTAAAACGGCATTCAGACTCACATTATTAGCATTTAACACTGAATAAAGCACATGAGGTGTAGCTGAGCTGATCATTGTCAGTTTGTCCTGTTGTTAACCTGTAAGAAATAGAAACCGTTTCTAATATATACATTTCAGATGTTGGTTAGAACTCCTTTTAATATATGGACAATGTTCCTTCTATCGCCTGCCGTTGCTTTTATTTAGAACATGACTTAAATCAGCCTTTAGGCTCCATAGTTATGCTCTTTCTTGTTGGTGTCAGCAATCTGGCAACCTGCGCTTGCGTGTGTTTTGAACTAAGCGTGCAATACCTAGTTTAACCACTGGGTGTCAAACTTACATATGGCACGTTTAAGATTAAAGCATTACAATAGTCAATTTGTGATGTTATGAGAGCATGCACAAGAGTAGCAGTAATCTTCAACAAAAGGACAGGATTAAGGTGATTAATAATCCTGATATATTATTAATATACTTGATTCCTGATAATATTCCTGAAGAATAAGGAATAAGTAACGCTACTGGAATGGACTTCAAAGGAATAGGTTTGATCAAATATGACAGACACACAAACCTTTAATCTGTTTTGACAAAGGAAACGAGCAATTGTTTAATGTTACTGAGAAAGTCTTTGACTTTGCCGTTGTGTTTTTAGAGCCAGTGAAAAGTACTTCAAGTTTTATCACTATTGCGTTTAAGAGGATGAATTGAAAACCACATTTTTAGTTCTGTGAAGTAGGGTTGGGCGATGTCGACCAATTTGGCATCGAACGATGTCTAATGTGAAACATCGCGATGGATGGCGGCATCATCATTATAGGCGACGATGAATTAATTATTTATGAATAATTAATTGATGAATTAATTATTTATGAATAATTAATTCACAACTGACCCACATGGTCTTTGTTTTACCAATAACTAGGGCCAGACGAAATCTGCTGACATTTTTTGCTATTTCTGCGCAGAATTGTGTTAAAAATCTGTGGGTTTATTCTGAATGATTTTGGGAGTATCATAACTTCAATCTTAATATATCAAATAAAAAGTAATACCTTTAACTTTAACTTAATGTTTACAATGCAAATCTAATTAGAGCTACTTAATTTGGTAAACAAAGCAAGTCTCTCATATAATATTTCTACTAAAAGACAGAAAATATTACTTTACACACTATATTCTAAATAAATCATATGAATATTTTCATATTAGTCAATAATATTACTGAAATAAATAAAAAAACTGAATAAATATAAATTTACACATTTACAGAAGTAAATAAACAGAATCAATGATGGGCTAAAAATCTGCGGAAATCTGCGCTCGCAGATTCCGTGTGGGCCTAGCTATAACCAAAACATAAATAAGTAAAGATAAGTTACACACAAATTACTACCTGTCAATCACTTTTTCTTCAGGACTCTGGCATGAATAGGCAGAGTGATCTGCATCGTTATAATGGCGCTGACAAACATGGTTGGTAAAAAAGGTGCGCAACCAACAGGAACCAACCAATAGGATCTGAGATTTTCACAAAAATTACTATGAACAAGCGATCCACTGGTATATCCTTGATAAACTGTCTGACGTGCACTGCTCTCTGGGATTTTGTGCTCAAAGCACCCATACTGACTGCCTGGAGCTCACACGTGCACATGTAATGCTGAAGCGCATGCCAGAGTGTGTGCATGTGCGTGTGTGTGTGTGGTCACATGATGTGCGTTTTCAGCTGTATAGTGTGGATGGAGAGCTGTTCAGTAATGCTAGATAAAACACCAGTGTGGACGTAGATTGTTTTCATTAAAAAATGGCATTATAACACTAAGACGTATTAATGTAAACAACGCCTAAGTGTGTGTTTTTCGCAAGAGGGTTGCCGCTGCGACAGGGGAGAGGCAGAGAATCACGTCTATCCGCCATCGATGATGGACGATGGCATCGTCTATTGACCCAACCCTACTGTGAAGCACTCGGCACAAATAGAATGAGGGAATATTGAAAGGTTTAGATGACAAAGTTGGCTGTCATTAGTGTAACAGTGAAAGTGAATGGCAAATTTCTTAAAAATGGTGTCCCAAAACTAATCCCTGTGGAACCCCAGAAACTACATGAGGCAGCTTTGATTTAAAGGCGGTTCAAGTTGGGCAAATTGAGTATGGTCCATCAAATAGGAACGAAACCAACACAAACTTTTTCATCTCTTCTCGTTCTTCTTGTTTTTCATCTCTTCATCTCACTTTTGTTTCCTCTTTCTCCCATTTTCTCCTCCCTTCTTTTTTCATTCTCCGACCTTCTCATTTTGTCTCGTCTCCTGTCAGTCTCATCCTCTTTTCTTTTCTCTCATTGTCTTTTGTCCTTCTCTTTTTCTTTGCTCTTGTTCTCCCTTCATTTTCTCATCTCATTTCCTCCTGTAAGTCTCTTATTCTCTCTTCTCATTCTCATTCCACTCCATTTTTCTGCTCATCTCTTCTCCACGGCCTCTAAAATATCTTAAATCATCCCCAAATGGTCTGTGTGTCTAATCCAGAGTCAATCCACTCTCTGTTCATCATCTCCATTCTATTCAAGCATTAATTTATGACATATTGTGCTCTATTTAAATCAGTCTCTCATCTTAGATGAATAAACATGTTGGATATCTGTATCTGCCAGCGACCTTCACAAAAGCTGTGCATTCAAAAGAGACCGCAGCCCAAAAGAAGCTCATCAGAACTGTGAATGTGCATTTGGCGACGAGCCCGACCGCTCCACGGTTCTTTAATGATGCCCATCTCTCTCTTTGTGCTGTGGAGGATCGCCGATGTCAGATGGGGAATCGGTGGGGTCTGGGACATGTGCGGCAGGGGGTTTTGCTCTCAACTGAGAGTCAATCTTGTGCAATTGGTGTTGGAAATCAAAAGCACATCATGCAGCAGGGGAAGTGGCATTTTCATAAACACATGTTTGCTGTGAGCTTCTTGTAGAGCCATTCGCATATTTACAACAGATTACTTTCCATCTTATTTACATGCTTTTTTTACATATTCGACATTAATTAACCATTAGTAAATCGAGACTTTAACAAAGCTGTGTTTAGGTATGTTTGCTGCTTTATCTCAAACGCTTGTTTTTTTCCGTCACACTCATGCTCTTGGGAAGGGGATTTGTTCAAATGAGAGGTACAGTAGGACCGTGTGTGTCTGGAAGTAGGGCACAGGAATGGATGGCCTGTGCTGTTAGCTGACCTACATTGAGACACAGACAAAATAGTTTTCCAGCATTCAGTGAGGCTCCTCACCTGCGAAACATAAACATATATGCATTTTTTTAAAACATGCATGGCCCTGACGGATGCTTTCCAACCAATCTAATTCAAAAACTATTCACAGATAGATAGATAGATGGATGGATGGATAGAAAAAATCGAGTACAAATCGAGTAACCATCAAACAGGTACAAAACCAACACGTTTTTCATCCCTTGTTGTTTTTCACCTCTTCATCTCACTTTTGATTCCTCTTTCTCGTTATTTCAAAACAGTTCACATCAAGACAGACAGACAGACAGACAGACAGACAGACAGACAGACAGACAGACAGACAGACAGACAGACAGACAGACAGACAGAGAGACAGAGAGATAGACAGAGAGATAGACAGAGAGATAGATAGAGAGATAGATAGAGAGATAGATAGAGAGATAGATTGATAGAGAGATAGAGAGATGGTTATTGATAGATAGACAGAGAGATGGATACAGACAGACAGACAGACAGACAGACAGACAGACAGACAGACAGACAGATAGATAGATAGATAGACAGATAGAGAGATGGTTATTGATAGATAGACAGAGAGATGGATACAGACAGACAGACAGACAGACAGACAGAGAGACAGAGAGACAGAGAGATAGAGAGATAGAGAGATAGATAGAGAGATAGATAGAGATAGACAGACAGATAGATAGACAGAGAGATGGAGATAGATAGAGACAGACAGACAGACAGACAGACAGACAGACAGACAGACAGAGACATGGATATAGACAGAGATAGATAGATAGCCAGAAAGACAGACATACAAACAGATAGATAGATAGAGAAATAGACAGACAGATAGATAGACAGAGAGATGGAGATAGATACAGACAGACAGACAGACAGACAGAGAGATGGATATAGACAGAGATAGATAGATAGCCAGACAGACAGACAGATGGATATAGATAGACAGACAGACAGATAGATAGATGGACTCCTCACTGGCCTTCCCAAAAAGACACCTCATCCAAAGTGCTGCGGCCAGGATTCTGAACAGAACCAGAAAATCCGAACACATCTCACCTGTCCTCAGGTCTTTACATTGGCTCCCAGTTACATTCAGAATAGATTTTAAAGTATTATTGCTTATCTATAAATCACTAAATGGCCGATATGCTCACTGAATACAAACCCAACAGATCCCTCAGATTATTAGTTTCAAGTTAATTAGAAATTCCAAGAGTTCAGTCAAAGCAGGGTGAATCAGCCTTCAGCTACTGCGTCTCCCGCTGCTGGAATCAGCTTCCAGAAATGAGAAGATGTGCTCCAACATTAGCCACGTTCAAATCAAGGCTGTTGTTCAAATCAAATCTGTTTAGCTGTGCCTTTACTGAATAAGCGCTGTGCTACATCCGACAGATCACACTATTTTGTTTGTTTGTTGAATTTTTTTTTCATTGTTTTAAAATCTGTCTTGACATTTGAATCTGTTTTTAAACCTTTTTAATCCTTTTAATCATTTTTAGTTTCTTGTTTCTCTTATTCTTGTTTATGTAAAGCACTTTGATTTACTATTGTATATGAAATGTGCTACATAAATAAACTTGCCTTTTAACCTAAAACCTATATTGAAAGTTGTTGACCACTACCATTTAAAATTGAATCGCAGAATACGATTGTGGAGGCTAATATATAGTAATTGTGTTATATTAATTGTGTGTGTGTGTGTGTGTTTTTTTTTAAAGAATTAAATTAATCTTAGTTTTTAATCTACTGTCAGCCTTGGGCTACATCCATTCATATACACTAGGGTTATATCAGTAAATTTCATAACTTTCACACACTGTTGCAGCGTGGTCTGGTTAAACCCTTAAGCCTTCATTTGCACAGAGCATGGAAGCAAGACCTTTGAGAGCGTTTTTTAATATGCTCCTCATTCTGTCATCTCTACAATATAGAAATGGAATTAGTAGCTCATTTCCTCTTCTGTGTGCCATCCTTTTCTGGATATGGTTACCTGTAACAGCCAGAAAGATTTGGCATTGCTTGAATGTTTATGTTGTTGTTTATCATTAGTATTTGGCACTGCCATACCTGTCAACACTGGGATGTGAAAATAAGGGATATCCCCCCCCCCCCCAAACAAAACCTAAAAAAAATTAATTTCCCAAATTACCTAATATGTTCATCTTGAGCTGTTTCATTGAAAATAAATAATTGAAGCGGTCAGTAATATGTTTCATTATTATTATCAATATTTACAAAGGACAAAATAAATAGTATGCATTAGAAAAATCTGCAAGTAAACAGATTAGCCTACTCAAATGAATAGCTATTATAAAGAAATTGAATCGTTATCAAATCTCATTAACCTTTTCTTCACTGTATAATTTAAACATCCTGATTAAAGAGCAGCGAATTAATCTCTTATTTAGATTGTTTTGTTTGAGTACATTAAGCATTCCTTTGCTTTCCTTATTTTTTATGCTCATGTAAGATGAAATTAGTCATGTTTAAAAGAAAACCTATACCAAGATTGACATGTTTAGATGTTGTTGTTGTTATTATTATTATTATTATTATTATTATTATTATTATATGCATTTGTCTGTTCAAACATGCACCCAAAACCAAGAGTGTCTACTTTCGCTTCAGTTCAAATCACGTGTACAGAATCCGTTTGCGTCTATTGATCACTATGGACCGCGTCATGAACGGACTGTTTTGAGGAAAGGAATGGAGAGGAATAGAATCCCGCCATTTTTATATGTATTTCAAAAGTTTTCATGCCTAAATAAAATGAAAGCACAGAACAGACTCGCACTTAAGAGCAAGGGGCGGCCCTGGTGGTTCGGCGGTATGGTTTACGTATAGGTATGATTGGTTCTTTAATGTTTATTGCCACCCTTCATAGAAAGATTGAAAATACGGGAGATATACGGGAAAATATCCTTTATGACATGATAGTGGTGTATATTTTTAAATTATGGGAGATTCCCGATTAAAAACAGGAGGGTTGATAGGTATGAGCACTGCACTCAGTTAACTAAACTTTTAAGACCAGCTTTTAAGAAGCTCCCAGTTTTGCTCCATTTGAAACACATTTAAAGCATTTAGGTAAATCACATTTTCAGATGTCAGAATTTTTTGTGAAATCAGTGTTTTAATGCTGTTAACACTGCATGAAAAGTCTGATATTGGGATATTTTGTTTTGCCACAATATATATTTCACCAAATGATTTGAATAGCTCTATTCATTCAGATTGACTGGAATGGTCAAGTCTTTTTTTATGCAGTGCATCTGCTTAAACGATAAAAAAAAACTAACAAAAATAAATAAATTAACAGTGCTTTGTTTTTCTGAAGTGTCTAACATTATTCAAGTACAGAAATTAAACAATCAAATGTAAAATAACGTGGTCATCATTGTGTAAACAATAAAATATTAATAATATTTAATATCTTTTAATCTTTAATAAATAATCTAATCCTGCGATGTGACTATTGCAGACACACACATTGCGATATTCATTCTCAAACAATATATTGTTAAGCCCCATGTTAGGGCATGAAAGAAAACTGATGATTTCGGCTATTGTATTGGTTGTACATACACACATACGCGCTTGTATACACACACACACACACACACACACACGCTTGTACACACACACACACACACACACACACACATCTAGAACACGCTGATGCAAACTGACAGGATGGAAAACCAAGATGAACTGAAGTAATCATTAAATTTATAGGGAATTTGCAAGCAGGTGGCCACACACACAGATTTACTGAAAGCGACAGGCATATAGTAAATAAAACCAGTTTACCCATTCCTCCCAGACCATCCTGAAAATATATATACTCACATATGGATGCTAATTTAAAGTCCATCCTAACCTTAAATTCAAGTCATTACAGTTAGTCAATATTGACCTAGGTACTAACTTCAAATTACTTGAATAAATATATATTTACTGTGGTAAAAATAGGTATTGAACACATCAACATTGTTCTCAAAAAAAGTATTTCTGAAGGTGCTGTTGACTTGAAATTTTCAGCAGATGTTGGTAACAACCAAATAAATCCACATATGCAAAGAAAACACATCTAATTAGTCTACAAATTGAGTTATGTGTAATAAACTGAAATTGCGAAGGGAAAAAGTATTGAACACATGAAGAAAGGGAGGTGTTAGAAAGGCAGTGAAAGCTCAGACAGCAGCTGAAATCTCTCAGTAGTTCTTCAGCAACCCTCTGCCTTTCCTCTGTGTAATTGAATATTACCTGCTTCAGTCCAACATCTACATTATCAGGAGGATGAAGATGAAACCAGGGTGGACATTTCAGCAAGACAATGATCCAAAAAACAGCCAAGGAAACTCTCAGAGAAAGAAAATCAAGCTGTAGAATGGCCCCGCCAATCACCTGACTTGAATCCAATAGAAAATACAAAATAAAGATCAGATTTGATCGACGAGACCCACAGAACCATCAACATTTTTACACTCATGTTTGTATTGTTTTGGTTTTTACCAAAATCTGGTTCAGTTCTACTGTTAGTCAACAGCTCCTTTGGAAATTCCCAGGAAAAACATGACACGTTCAATACTTATTTGCCCCGCTGTACGGTTCCCTATTCATCAGTATTTTTAGGATATGTTTGCGTTACGGTTATCCTTGTAAATGAATACCTGTAATGTGAATATAATAACAGTTTCTACAATAATAGCCAGCTATTTTTCACAGTATTTTTTTCTGTTGTGTTTGACACACTTGGATATAGTCCCATTTGGAAGTAAATAGTTTTGTGACTTTGTGTTGATCTTTAATGTTATGTGCAGGCATGGTGTGAAACAGAAAAATAGTCTTGTTCATTGTGACGGTGTGTGTGTGACTGTGAATGTTGTATAAATGTCTCTGGAAGCTGTTATTTATCTATGCTGTGATCTAAGCTGATGCAGCGATCCTCTCTTTTAATGGTTTGGATTCACCGGAGGATTTGCAGGTGAAAAATACACAGGGCCTTCTCTCTTTCTTTTTCTATCTCTCTCTCTCTCTGTCTCTCTCTCTCTCTCGTTCTCCTTTTAATTGGCTATAGAGGCCACAGGTCTACTGTTGATGAAGTCAATGGAGCCAACGGCCAAAAGCGCAGTTAATACTCTAAGGCTGCGAGGGGTTAGAGGAGCTCATCGTCGAGGATTCCTTGGAAAACATTGCTGGGATTTATTTGAGCCCCATTGCTTTGATTTGCGCTTTTGTTTTTATTAATGAAACAGTCATTACATGCCAGAGTAACAGCACTGATAAATCATCTGACTCTCTTTCTCTCTCTCTTCTTCTTGTTGTAATTGGTTTCTTTCGACATCCTCAGACAAAACACTCTGTTACGTCAGCGTTTTGTTCTGAATGGAGCTGTCTGCCGCCACGTTATTAATTCATATCTGCTGCCGTTTTTCTGCTCCTCCTCAGATGTTCAGTCTGCTTTTTCTTCTTCTTCGTTATTTCCTCTGCTGTACGAGTGCCTGTGTTCTGTGTCAGATTGACAGAGAGGGTCATGGGTGCCATTTAGCGGCACATGTCAGTCTGATACATGTGTAGGTCACACGCTTTCTGATCTGCAGGTGACCACCGCTGTTCTCTCTTACTGAAACTGGAAGAGCTTCAGAAGCAGCTTCTGTAGACTGGGCTATATACAATTACCGGCCACTTTATTAGGTACACCTGTCCAAATGCTTTTTAACGTAAATTTCTAATCAGCCAATCACATGGCAGAAACTCAATGAATTTAGGCATGTAAACATGGTCAAGACGATCTGCTGCAGTTCAAACCGAGCATCAGAATGGGGAAGAATGGTGATGTAAGTGACTTTGATGGTTGTTGGTGCCAGACGGGCTTGTCTGAGTATTTCTGAAATTGCTGATCTACTGGGATTTTCATGCACAACCATCTCTATGTTCTGTGGGCGCAAATGCCTTGTTGATGCCAGAGGTCAGAGGAGAATGGCCAGACTGGTTCGAGCTGATAGAAAGGCTAGCTTGACCATTAGGAAAAATCCTTAGTGTTTAACCCTTAGTGTTTAAAAGGGTTAAATCTCATTCATAATGGTCTTAAGAGTCTTAAATTTTACTTGAAGATACCTGTAGAAACCCTGGTTTTACTATTGCCATCTTGGAATACCACAATGTCTGACATCACAGGATTAGCATACGTGTCCAAATATCAGCATGGTTCGTAATCATTTGTATGCACAAGGCAGCAGTTCGTCCTCAGTTTTGAATCAATCAGTTCTGTTAGATTTATTCATTCGGTCTATGTTTTGTTCTTAAGTGAATCACTAATTGTTTGAGTGATTTGTTTATAAAGACTGAATGAATGAATCAGTGTTTGTGATTAAACTGTGAGTGATTCAATAATTAATTCCTTGAAACAGTCGCATGTTTTGATCCTGAATGTCCAATATCCTGTTGCACTGTAGAAGCTCTGTCACAAAAAAAAATTCCTTGTATGTGTGAACATACCTGGCAATAAAGCTCTTTCTGATTCTGAATGAATCGAATCATTTTTTGATCAAATCGGCTGAATAATTGTTTAAGTTAAATTAAATATTAGTTTAATATCAATCTGGCCAGTTAATGGTTAATATTCGGCTAACAAGCGGAGGTTGTCAGTAGGCAGAAATTGAGCATTCCTAGTTTGAGTGACTGATTCAGTGACTGATTCAATGCTCGTCAAATTAACAATCATTTGTTAGTTGAATCACTAAAGCAATAATTTGATAGTTGCATCATAAAGACGTCAGCTTGTTTAGACTCTAAATAAATCAGCATTTCAATTGTGACTCAGTTGTGTGCAGGGCTCCATAATTTTGAAAAAATTAAAAAATAAATAATAATAAACTTTATTTTTAACGCCTTTAAAAGTAGCATCTCAAGGCACTTTACAGACATAAAATGTGCAGCAGTAAAAGATACTTACAAGGATGAAAGCAAAGAAAAATGTCATACAAAATAATTAAAAACAAAACAATAATAATAGTAACGGATATAAAATCAAATAGAATCAAATAAAAGCTACTTTAAAAATTAAGTTTGAGAGATTATTTAAAAAAATACTCAGATTCTGTATTGCGAGTATCAGAGGGTAATCAGAGAATGCCCAGTCTCCCATAGATTTTACCAGCATCAGATGAGCGTAAAACGCATCTAGGAGTGCATGGGATTAAAAACTCAGATAAATATTGTGGTGCTAGACCATTCAAGGCCCTATACACAAACATAATGCACAAACAATTAGCAAATAGACACTTGTTTACTTCCTGAACAAATCTTTCAGTCGGTTCAGTCAGTTAAAGGGTCACGAAACATCACAACACATTTTTTGAGATGATGACAGTCATACATGTGTCCCACGTTGCTAAAAACACTATTATGACACATATATTTCGCTAACAAGTGGAAATTGGTTGTTTGCCGTGTGTAGAGCAAATTCGTTTTTCCTGTTTAAAAAGAACTTTTGAAGCTGGATCACGGCGATGAGGTCATTATGCAAATTTCTGCGTGGAGATTTGCTGTCTGTACCGACCAGTACAACGTGACGTCATTTGAGTTTTCAGCACATCTGTTCATTAGTTCATGAGAAACACTTGTTTTGAACCTGTTACAGTGTTCAGAGAGACACCACGTTGTGTTGCCAACCATAATTCAAACAAGTAGTAGAAGAATTGTTCGGAGACATGAGTCGTCAGTGTTGCGTTTATAAATGTGCCTCAATGAAAGTTTTGTTTCCATTTCCCTGCGATTAGAGCACAGCTGGCTTGTGGATCACAGTGGTCTGCTAACACGCAACAAAAAGTTTGTAAGGAAATGGCGAAATCTGGATTTGCCACTCATCTCCTTTAAAAAAAAAAAAGAGATGTGGTTCAAGTTTTGTTGATTGTCTTGTCTTTACAGATTTGGTAAGTGTGTGATCAGTGTTCTTTGTTTGTTTATTCAGATGGCAAAGTTAGTATCGTCAGCAGTACTCTTACAGTTTTTAAAGACATACCTTAGTTAAAATGATTTAGTTATTAAGTTTACAGTATTATCACTACAATATTATGGACTGAACATCCTCCACTTCCACACAGCTCTCAGATCTGCTGTAAATGCTGCTCTCTGAATCACTGTCCATCTCCCCTGCATCTGTGTTTGTGTTGAAGGTGTGGAAATCTGCTGTTGTGCACGTAATCAAACTCCCCTTTTCATGCAAACCCCACTTAACACTCCCACCTGCACAAAGCTGGACTCACCCACTTTCCTGACTTTATTCAAACTAGAAAAGCTGAGATGGGGTTTCATGGCCCTTTAAGTACAATTTAAACTATGAACTGTATATATAGCGATCCTCTTCAAATGTTGGCTACTGTATAAACTCGTCATCACCAAATCAAATATTATGTGAAGTATTAAGCCTAAACTCCCTTTTTAGCCAAATGTAATGGTAAAAAAACAACTGCAGTCTGCCATTTTAAATATCATTTACAAGATCCTTGTTCTTGACCACAAGGAGCTGCAGAGTGGACCAGCCTTTGAGTCTGCGTCAGTAAGCCTATGCAGACACTATCAAATGTCAAATGTCCTCCTGCATTAGCGTACGCGTGTGGCTCAAAACCGAAACCCAACACCAGTTGTGCGGTGTCCTCGGTGCTGTTGACCCCACAGTCCTGCAGGATGACCTCTGTGATTCCTCCTCCAGGGCCTCTTCAGCACAGCAGATGGCTAAAGCTCCAGCCATCCACGGTTATTAAGACCAACAGCGTCCCTGCGGCTCTGAGGACAATCAACACCTCTCTCTCTCTCTTTCTCTTCGCAACTTTCCTTTCACCTCAGACAATCTGCTTTGACTCCAGCACTCGTGTCCGCTGGCGCAGGTGGCGAGAGGTGTCAGCAGCCGTTTTTCCGACTAAAACGCATCTCACACTTGCTATCCGAGAGCAATCAGCCCACGTTCATCTTCCTCCTCTCGGGTTAGCAGGTTTCCTTCCTCGCCACACAGCGCTAAATCCATTAAAATGCGAAATCAATGAGACATTAAGTGATCTTTGCATAAAAGCAGATTGTGCTGGCGGCGGTTAGACGTATTTAAAGTAGAGCACATCAGAGAGAAAGTTCTAGAAGACCATAATTTGCTCGCATAAGATGAGGCAGAGAGAAAGCGGCAGCAGTTAAAGTTCATGCGCTGTCAGACTCCATTTGAAAACGTCTTCTCTCTCTCTCTCTCTCTTTCTCATCTGGGGATTTTTTAAATTGACCTAAATGCTAAACAGCCCCCCCAAGAACGTTTACGGAAACACACACACTTACGAGTTGGCCATTGTGTTCATTAAAATGCGAAAAGCTGACATCTGTTAGAGTGACGCTCAAAAACACACACTTGACACGACTAATAGCAGGAGTTTAGTATAAGTATAGGCAGGTTGGGGGGGGGGAGAAATCTAATAAACGCCGGTATGGAGATCCATTACGCGCGCAGGACGATCCGGCTTCTATTACACTGCATGCGGAGAAATCATTAGCATCCTGTTGGAGATGTGTGGTTGGCCGTGTCCTCTGTCCTGTAATGAAAGATACGTACAGTACTTATACCAGTATGGCCACGCTCAGAGATGAACTTAAAGCAGTTAAGCCGACTGGGCATCATGTTTCAGGAGAGAGATGGCTGATGCTAATACATTGGCAGTCGTTTTTCTGGAAGTTCACAGACATCTCAGTGATTTACATTTTATACATAAAATATAATGCATACTAGTTATTAATGAATTTTCGTTTGGAGGTTTGCAGAGATTGTATTTAAGTGTTAAGTAAATCTGTTAAATACTTTTTATTTTAATGTTACATTTTATATACAGAGGGGGAAATAAGCATTGAACGTCACCATTTTTCTCAGAAAACATATTACTTAAGGGGCTGCTGACTTTCACCAGATGTTGGTAACCATCATAGAAATACATATTTGCAAAAAAAAAAACAAAACAAATCTAATTAGTTTACAAATAAGTTTGTACAGACACCTGTCATGTAGAATGAAGTCACATGCATTGCTCAGGTGTGAGTTCTTTCCTCTATCAAAACTATTTTGTATTTTCTATTGGATTCGAGCCAGGTGATTGGCTGGGCCATTCCACAGTTTGATTTTCTTTCTCTGAAAGCATTTAAGAGTTTCCTTGGCTGTGTTTTGGATCATTGTCTTGCTGAAATGTCCACCCTGGTTTCATCTTCATCCTCCTGCTAATGTAGATGTTGGACTGAAGCAGCTAATATTCATTTACAATGAGGAAGGGCAGAGGGTTACTGAAGAACTACTGAGAGATTTCAGCTGCTGTCTGAGCTTTCACTGTCTTTCTATACCTCCCTTTCTTCATGTGTTCAATCCTTTTTCCCAGAGCCATTTCATTTTATTACACAGAAATTGATTTGTAGACTAATTCGATTTGCATATATGATTTTCTTTGGTTGTTACCAACATCTGATGTAAATTTTAAGTCAACAGCACCTTTTGAAATATGTTTTCTGAGCGAAATGGAGACTGAATACTTATTTCCCCCACTAGTTGAACTAAAAATAATTCTTTTTCAAACAATTTGGGAAATATTTAACAGGGTAATTGTTCATAGTATTTCCCATAATATGTTTTCTTCAGAAGAAAGTCTTATTTCTTTTATTTTGGCTAGAATAAAAGCAGTTTTTAATCAATAAAAAAAAAAAAAACATTTTAAGGTAAATATTATTTGCCCTCTATATTTTTGATTGTCTACAGAACAAACCATCATTATACTATGATTTTCTTTATTACCCTAGTTAAATAGGGGTGTTAAAATGAATTGTTTCTTTGATGCAGATGCAAGCAATTCGATATCGGTTCAATAATAATCATAACTGGTTATTATGTAATGACGTCAAACTCTCTCTCTCTCTCTCACTCTCTGACCTGCTGGCGTGTTCGTGAGGTGACGTTTTATCTCCTCTTTCGGCTGTTACAACAATAGCGTTACTTGTTGATCCAAACACAAGCATGTCTGCAGAGTGAGTTTACTCCACCGCGTCACCGTCTATAATGGATCAGCTGATCGTTGCGGCCGTTAGAGCCAATCACAGCCTTTTCTGTTGAGCGCATGATCAATCATAGGTTTTTAAGAACTTGCTCAACAGTGCTCAAAGCATGTGATAATATATACATTAGTTAATTTTTGCTATAAGTGCTCATATTGTTCTGTGCATGTATTAAAGTTTTGTTTAAAACATTCTAATGAGTGTTTTCTTCCGGCAGGTAAAATTAAAGGTACAGTACATATATCTGACTACTTTTATTAAAGGACAAAATTGTGTTACAAATTATATACAGTTGAAGTCAGAATTATTAGTCCCCCTGAATTATTCGCCCTCGTTTATTTTTTCCCCCAATTTCTGTGTAACAGAGAGATTTTTTTCAACACATTTTTAAACATAATAAAAAATAGTTTTAATAACTCATTTCTAATAACTGTTTTATTTTATCTGTCATGATTACAGTAAATAATATTTTGCTAGATATTTTTCAAGACACTTCTATACAGCTTAAAGTACAGCTTAAAGGCTTAACTAGATTAATAAGGTTAACTAGGCAAGTTAGGCAAGTTATTGTATAACAATGATTTGTTCTGTAGACTATCCAAAAAATATATAGCTTAAAGGGGCTAATAATTTTTACCTTAAAATGGTTTTCGAAAAAATTAAAAATCCTAATTGAAACTTTCTCCAGAAGAAAAAATATTATCAGACATACCGTGAAAATTTCCTTGCTCTGTTAAATATCATTTGGGAAATATTTTAAAAAAAGAAAGAAAAAATCTAATAATTCTGACTTCAACTGTATATAAATATAGTTATAAATTATACATTTTAATACAAGAATTATTGTGTTGCTAAGTAAATTATCAAATTGTTTATGGAAAGCATCGTCAATGCACTGAGATATCAAATTGAACCGAATCACTGGCATGATAATGGTAACCGAACCTTGAGACCAGTGTAGAATCACACCACTAGTTAAGCCTTTAAATTGCACTGAATTTTAGCAGTCTATAAATATGGTCTTGTTTTCCCGGCAGACCAGTAAAAATCTTTGCACCTCACTCTTAGAAATAAAGCCAACCAATCAGAACTGATTCGTTCAATTAGAGCAGCATGTAAGCACACAGTATGCGTCAGACTAAATCTGAAGCATTCTTGAGACCACAGAGGAGCATACAGTAAGTTGTGTCTTGTTTTGGTCCCAAAGCAGGATGAGTTTTCATCATCATTAAGTAAAACAGAGACATCAGCCTTAATTCTCTTCCATATCCTCTCACATCTGTCTGAGCCAATGAAGCTCTGGGATCTGCGGCACCAGGGAACGCAGCGCACGCCACACTCTGCGGAGATGAGCATATGCTTCCTCTCTAAAATGTTGGCTCTTCAGGGTGTGCAGAGACTTGGATGACTCTCTGCGGTGTGTGAGTGTGTGTGAAAGCGAGTGGGTGTTTTGTTAACACAGAGGTCAGACTGTCCCAGAGCCAGACGCACAGTTATCGCAGCACTGCCCCCTTCAGACTGCTAAGGGTATCGCATGAAGCCCGGGAGCTTGTCCAGATTTAGCAGCGTCTGTGTGTTGTGGTCACACCATGACGTAAGAGCTCTCTAGAGAGCGCAGGTGTGTATGTGTGTTTCTCCGTCTGAAATCTGCGCTGACAAATGGCTCCTGATGGCTGATTTGTCGGCAGTCTTTTCTTCTTCGTTTTCAAGATCACCCTCCAGGCATGCGCACACACACACACACAACTACTGCTTTCAATAATAGCAAACAAGCTTCAAGAGCAGAAGAAGAACAGAGAGATAGATGTTCACACTGAAAGCAATTTGCAGAAAGCCAAAGTCAATGGTTTTCTGAGAGAGTTGTTGACCTAAAGAGAGAGTAGGTGGCCCTAAAATCACCTGACAACTGCCAAATGCATTTCAATATACACTACCTGACAAAAGTCTTGTCGTTGATCTCAGTTGTAAGAGCAACAAATAATAACCTGACTTCTAGTTGATCATTTTAAAAAGTGACAGAAGGTAGAATTTTCAGATGAATCATCTGTTGAACTGCATCCCAATCATCACAAATACTGCAGAAGACCTATTGGAACCCACATGGACCCAAGAGTCTTACAGATATCAGTCAAGTTTGGTGAAGGAAAAATCATGGTTTGTGGTTTCATTCAGTAGTGGATGGCAACATCAACACCTGAGGTATCAAGACATTTGTGCTGCCCACTACATTACAAACCACAGGAGAGGGCAAATTCTTTAGCAGGATAACGCTCCTCCTCATACTTCAGCCTCCACATCAAAGTTCCTGAAAACAAAGAAGGTTAAGGTGCTCTAGGATTGGCCAGCCCAGTCACCAGACATAAACATTATTCAGCATATATGGGGTAAGATGGAGGAGGCATTGAAGATGAACTGGGAGTCCTGCAAGAACCCTTTCTTTGCCATTCCAGATGACTATTAATAAGTGATTAGAGTCATTGCAGAGATGTATGGATGCAGTCCTCCAAGCTCATGGGAGTCATACACAATATTCGTTCCGTTTCCACTGCACCATGACTTTATATTCTGTACTGGACATAATTTCTGTTGACAAGTGACAAGACTTTTTTCTAAGCAAAGTCAGACCTTACTGTCCTAATTAAATCATTAAAAATCAAGGCATGATCATATTTTATTTTGGTAAAATAAGAGTAATCTAGAGGATCTAGATTACTGACTCTGCCTTTCATAAAAGCCACTTCTGATACCAGCCACTTCTGATCAGCTAGAAGTACAGTTATTATTTGTTGTTCCTAAACCTTGGATAGGCAACAAGACTTTTGTCAAGTAGTGTAAATGCAATATGATCAAGCCTATTTTGATTTTCTTACTACATCTCAATTCTCCATTCAGCGATGTAAAAAAAAAAAAAAAAAAAAAAAAAAGGCAACATGCCAAACATCCTGCCAAGTTTGTGAAGAGAATAATTTATAAATCTGTCGTCAGCTATAGAGAAGCATTTCATAACTGAATGAGAACAGAGTTTTTTTCATCCCGCTTTATTTTAAGGTATTATTCTTGCTTTTAACAAATCATTAACCATAATTTTAGCTCTATAAACCCCTTACTTGCTGCTTATGAACAGTTATTAAGATTAATAACTGTTTAGATTAGGGATTTAAGACACGATCTTGTTGAATATTTACTTTATAAGTAAAAATAAACAGCCAATATATTAAAAATACTGTAGGCACGTAATGACAAATTGAATTGGTACTTTTTTTCTTTTTTTCCGTTGATTTTTGAGTTGTTATGGATAAATAAATGATTAATATTATGACGTTTTTTTATGGACACTCATTGATTTATTTTATATAATTTCATGAAACACAATACATCATATTAATTGCATATATCCTTCTGCATTTTCTATAATCAGTTGCAGATGCTAGTTTTATGCTGTGAGCATGGGTGCGTGTGGGTACCTGATATTCCCTACATATTTAGTCATTTTTAACCTCGTGGAGAAAACAGCTTCTACATCTAGCAGTATGAAAATGTACAAATGCTGATGCTTTTCATTGAGACTTGTTTTAAAGGATGTATCAGTATATACAGGTTGTACAGTACGCTATGTTTATGGGAAGTCCCTACAATAGTGTGTGTGTGTGTGTGTGTGCGCGTGTGTGTGTGCGTGTGTGTGTGTGTGTTAGGGCTGCACAATATTAGAAAAATCTGTTTGACTGCGAGGAATAATGTGATGTGAATACAGGTTTATCGGATGCATTGAATAACTCTATTTGGAAAGTGTTCATTAATTCAGATTGATTGCAATATGGGATTGAATGAAATCATGCATGAAAATAAATAAATTAAAAGTATTGTTGCTTCATGGATTTGTCAAACAGGTACAGAAATAGGAAAAGATCAAATGTAGCATTGTCTTCGTTATATAAATCATAAAATAAAATGTAACTTTATTAAAGGTACAAATGATAGCATTTCTTGTGCCCGAATGTTTGAAACTCTCTTGAAACGTCTTGATATAGTCACAATCTTTAAAATCACAGGCAGACTTCCACTTAAAAACAAAAAACTATGGCATCTGGTTAACTATAAACCCATCTCGAGATTGGATATCCTGCAATGTGACTATTGCAGATACACACATTGCGATACCGATGCTGAAACGATATATTGTGCAACCCTAGTGTGTATGATCTGCTTCCTTTTTGATACCCAACCTCAAGTGATCACCTGTTGTGGCAACTGTATCTTCTATATGCAAATGAGATTGTCTGCCCTCTTTGCATAGGTAATGAGAAACCCATTAAAGAACCCTCAAGCATTGTATTACAGTTTAGTGTTAGAGAGGGTCTTTGTGTTTGTCGTATGGTTTATCTACCCTTACAGATGTTACTACTTCAATGTGTTCCTTATGGCGCCATTCATACCGCGGCGACAGCGGTACTTGGTGCGCCAGCAGCTTTTGACCGCTGGGTGGCAGTTTAACCACAGATATTCAGCTTTGCCTTTCCACAACACTAAACAGACTTTTCTGTGCGTACCTTATGTGATCAGATGTGTTCAATTAAAATATAATTTTGATTTAGTTTTCTTAGTAATAAACATGATCTTACCAGGGCTTAAAGTATTCCGGCACCATGCCGGATCTCCGGCGTGCGGCCGTGAGAGAAAAAAAAATAGAGCTTGCACATGCGGTTTAGTTGGGGATGCTCAAAATAACCGATTAAGCAATAACCGAAAGGGCACATTTGTAACCGATGAATGGTATCAGTTAAACGATTAAAATATGCTTTATACATTTTTAAAGTTTGGCTGCAGACGGGGCATCTGTTAAATTGTTTACTGACTGCAGCCAGTGTTTTACGCTCTGCTTATGCTCGCTCAGCGCCAATCTGGAAACATTTTGGATTCGTGGCGAACGAGAAAGGCGAATCAATAATTAGGATGAAGCTATTTGTTGGGCTTGCTTAGAAAAATAAGTGTTAAATGGACAAACACGTCGAACCTCCAGAGCTGCGGTCATGTCACCCAGCCCATGGAATGCGGAGCCAGCTCCGGTGTCATCTACTGAACGCAAATGCCCAGCTAGTCCAGCCAGGTATGGCAGAGAGGCCTTTTCAAAAATGGCCAAATACAAAAGAGAAACTGATAAATAGTACACGTTGATGAGAAATGGAGCAGCATATTTGGTAGTTGAGAACGCGCCGCTCCGCGATGT